>NC_060950.1:67799379-67800682 GCF_022045245.1 Lucilia cuprina | reverse complement strand
AGTCATAGTCTAGTCATAGTCTAGTCATAGTCTAGTCATAGTCTAGTCATAGTCTAGTCATAGTCTAGTCATAGTCTAGTCATAGTCTAGTCAAAGTCTAGTCATAGTTTAGTCTTCTTTAGACTTTTTATTTTTCTCAGAAACACTTTCATAACATTTGAGTAAATGCCCATGGCTGCTTCACACAAACATATGCTAATGCAGGAGAACGAAAAGCTCTGGTGCTATACGATAGTTAATATAAGGATACATTTTCAGCCGCATATATTTTGCTAGATTCTCTACTAATACTGTGATGTTATTCTCATTTTCATTTTAACTATATTTCTTTTTTGTTCTTTTCGTTATGTTTTGCAGTGTATTTATGGCTCGTAAAATTATTGTATTTTCGTCTTAATGGTCGTTTAGTTGAGTTGATCATTTGGAGTGGTGGCAGAGATATGACACATATTGTAAAATATAAATTTGCTTAAAGTTTATTTGATTTTATGTTAAATAAATATAAAATTATTTATATCAAATATAAATATTAAGAGTTTATTAATGTTTTATAACATAAGATGTACATACACACATTTAAACACAAAACAAGGATAACGTCTCTTGAAAGGGCAAACAAGTTATACAAAGTGGTGAACTTTTGTAAGTTGTACATTCTTCAAAACATTTCAAATATTTTTTTTAATCATAACTTATCGAAAATATTTTCCATTTTAAATGTTGTCAATTAATTGTTTACTTTTTTATTTAGTTTATCTTGATTATTCATTCGTTTTTTTATTTGTTCATTGTACATGTGACACAACAATTTTGCGATTGCATGTCTGTGAAATATTTTAACCACAATAAAAGAAATCCTTCATTCATAAACATCCTTCAACAAGCTGAAATAGTTAGAGCAACAACAATATAATCAATATACTAAACATAACACAACAACATCAGCAAAAACATTGCTAAAACACGCATTTGTTAAAAACTAATTTTATTTAAATAACTAAATAAATAAAGTTTGTGAAAAATGCAAAAATTCTGTAACAATATCAAATAAATGGGCACGCGATTTGTAAAACGAAATTTCCGGGTGTAGAGGGAAGAGGTCGAATTGGAAGTGCACTATAAACGCTGAACTATCAACCACAAAATGAAGAATACTCCGGAATTTTAAAAAGAGTTCGATTACATTAATTAGGATTTGGCTAGACTATAGACTAGACTATAGACTAGACTATAGACTAGACTATAGACTAGACTATAGACTAGACTATAGACTAGACTATAGACTAGACTATAGACTAGACTA
>NC_060950.1:67797463-67799279 GCF_022045245.1 Lucilia cuprina | reverse complement strand
ACTATGACTAGACTATGACTAGACTATGACTAGACTATGACTAGACTATGACTAGACTATGACTAGACTATGACTAGACTATGACTAGACTATGACTAAACTATGACTTCATTTGCTGCTGCCAAGCGTTGCCTCTAGAAAATATGTATATATTTTGCCCATCACTGCTCTACACTAAATGTTAACTTCATGTTCTAGAGAGCAAAGTTGGAAACAATATACGAAATGTTATGTCAGCTTTCACAGCTTCTGATAATTAATATTTTATGCATACGTCTGCGTTGATTTTTATCAACCATTTTTATGTTTGCTGAAAAAAATACGAAACATAAAAATTTTTACAAAAAAAAAAAAAAAACAAACACACAGCACATCATAAAAATTTGCTGGAAAATAAAGAGAATACCAGGCCATACGGAAAAAGAACTTAGATTGTTGGTTATGAAAATGGAAGAAGAACTTAGATTGTTGGTTATGAAAATGGAAAAAAAAAATATCAAACAAAAGAGCAACAGCAAATGTCGTGGTAGTCTTATATGAAGGGCTGGCTGGTTATTGCTATGCCTAGACTAATATGATAGCAAAGGTCTTTAAATGACCCCCTGTTCCTGTGTATTAAAAAATAATGTATTGTTTATTGGTATTTATGGTAATAATGGTAATGTAGTTTCTGTTTATTGTACACGCTATAGGAAGTATTTTTGAATAAATATTTTTACATCAAGCAGCTTTCATGGTCCTGTGGTTTTTTAAGAAAAAGGTACATATTCTTGGGAATTGATGATCAAAAGTTGTAGGTTTTATTGTAATTAAAAGCAGCCTGAGTAATTTTCATAGTAAAATATGGTAACAAAATCTTTTCTAGATCTGCTCCTATTTCTAATGACTTGTTATTTCTCTCGAATTTCTATTTGTTACATTAACTTCTTTTTTTGTCTATAAAAAATGCTTTCAAAATGCACAGATTTCACAGCATTTCAAAGCTATTTTATGTTATGATTTTAATTTTTTTCCTCATTCATTTCCAAATACAAATTTCAATTTCTCCATTGCAATATTTATAGACTTCACTTGTTTTTATGAGCTCAATGATAATGTTGATGATGGCGTTGCTGCTGTAGATGTTGATTGCTATTTGGTCTTATGGCTGGCTAAATGTCTGCCAGACTGGCTTTAATTTTTCGCTGATTTTCTACTGCCTGTATATTTTACGGTGTATATTAAATGGTGCTTGAACAGTTTAATATTTAATGTTCAGTATAGTTTGATTGTTTTCTATTGTTTTTTTCTTCAGCTATTTTGTATATTTTTAATATAGAAAATAAATATAAATGTTTTTATGTTATACTGTGAACATCATCAGTATTTAATGTTTACTTACTAAATTTGATAGGAAATGTTAGCGAAATCATTTAATTTTGGTGTTTGAATTATTTTATGTTAAATTGTTAATGACAGGAATAGGTGGGGGAATCAATGTTATTTGAAGGGTCAGTTGGCATGCATATACAAAGCCATATCGAAATTCTTAAACATGTTCAATTATTCTTTTTCGATAGCAAAAGAAAGCTCACTTAAATATCTGGTTTACCTTTGCTACTTCACTTCTAATTCACTTCTACTTCAGTTCACTTCTACTTCAGTTCACTTCTACTTCAGTTCTAGTTCTGAATTAGAACTGAACTAGAACTGAACTAGAACTAAACTAGAACTGAACTAGAACTGAACTAGAACTGAACTAGAACTGAACTAAAACTGAACTAGAACTGAACTAGAACTGAACTAGAACTGAACTAGAACTGAACTAGAACTGAAC
>NC_060950.1:67795557-67797363 GCF_022045245.1 Lucilia cuprina | reverse complement strand
AATTAGAACAGAACTAGAACAGAACTAGAACAGAACTAGAACTAGAACAGAACTAGAACACAACTAGAACACAACTAGAACACAACTAGAACACAACTAGATCACAACTAGAACACAACTAGAACACAACTAGAACACAACTAGAACGCAACTAGAACACAACTAGAATACAACTAGAGCACAACTAGAACACAACTAGATCACAACTAGAACACAACTAGAGCGCAACTAGAACACAACTAGAACAGAACTAGATGAGAACTAGAACAGAACTAGAACAGAACTAGAACAGAACTAGAACAGAACTAGAACAGAACTAGAACAGATCTAGAACAGAACTAGAACTGAACTAAAACAGAACTGGAACAGAACTACAACAAAACTAGAACATAACTAGAACACAACTAGAACAGAACTGAAATGGCTGTGTGTATTTTACACTATATCCACAACAGTATTCTAAGTTCGAAATTTCGTCTTCTTAAATTGTCATAAAGGACTAATTATATCACATTATTGTTTTACCAATCTCCGCACTTTCTTCATAAAACATATCTGTAACATATTATTCTTTTATTGTTTTATTTTCTTTAAAAAAATTGTAAATCTAGGCTCATAATGCCCTTGAGTTTGAAAAACTTAAATGTTTTATTTATTTTTATTTCTTATAAAGTTCCTGGTTTAATGTTTAACATTCATTTATACCATTTTAATTTTTCATTTCAAATTAAAAAGAATAATAAGAAAATGAGAACAGAAAACTTTGTTTTACCTTGTTTTTTTTCTACTATTTTGCGAAAAGTTTTCTACAATTGTTTGCAACTAGAGTGAAAGATTTATGGTAAAACTATTTACATATTTTAATTACCTCCAGGTAAACTAAAGCTTAACAAACAACTACAAACTTTAGAGATTTTCTTAAAGAAAATAATAAATAAATATAAAAATAAATTTAAATTTTTATCCAGCAGTTTACTAAAACTTTCCCATTCCCTCCCAACTCATTCTCAGTTTACTACTCTTTAATTGTTTATCAATATTTATTTTTCTTTAAAAAATATTTTACTTTAAATTACGAAAAGAAAATAAAAAAATAAATAAAATTAAATTTTTAAATGTGTTTTAAATTTAATTAAAATGCCATAAAAAGATAATAGTATCTTCCATGTCTTTCACAAACAACAACCCCTTCTCAATTACATTTAAAGTTGTTCGACATCTTAAACAATACCCGTAGAATTGCTACTCTACTCGTAATCCATTTAGTTGAATGAGTTCAAGTGTGGGTAGTATTTGTTTCATTGAAACTGCTTTAAAAAAAAAATTAATTTTCTTTTTAAATTTTATAATGAACTTTTATAGCAGATAACAAGAACAATCCTTAAATTATTTAGATAATCTTAATAAATTTTGAAATGAGAATAAAGAGTTTTTATAATCTGTGTGTGCTACCGCTAATGACCCACATATGATGTTACACATACATATGTGACTTTGAGAAATTTTACTATATAAAACTTGAAACTAATTAAATTTTAAATAAATAATTGATGACAGTAACTCTGTCAAATAAACATCCTAAATCATTCCTACAAATAAGGCTATAGAAATAAAATCACCTCAATAGTTCAGTTTCGATACGAGCTAGAATATAACTACAAAAGAACTAGAACAGAAGCATTACAGAACTAGAACAGTAATAGAACAGAACTAGAACTGAACTAGAACAGAACTAGAACAGAACTAGAACAGAACTAGAACAGAACTAGAACAGAACTAGAACAGAACTAGAACAGAACTAGAACA
>NC_060950.1:67794194-67795457 GCF_022045245.1 Lucilia cuprina | reverse complement strand
ACTAGAACTGAACTAGAACTGAACTAGAACTGAACTAGAACTGAACTAGAACTGAACTAGAACTGAACTAGAACTGAACTAGACTTGAACTAGAACTGAACTAGAACTCGAAAAGAATAAATATTTGTTTAGTAGTAAAACTGAAATAAAACTCATTAAAATAGTTTCATCATTTCAACACGTGCTACAGCACTTGCTGCACCAAATCCATAACCGTTTATATTACAAAAATCTTTATTGTTAGTCTCTCTACAATCAGCCAATACAAACAATATCTTTTATTTAACGACTTTCGCCATTTAGATATTTATTTATATTTTACATTATTTTTTATCAATTTCATCTATAAACTCCAAGCATTTCATCCCCTCCTGTGGTGTCAGCAGCCATTAAGTGGAGTATTTTATTAATATTTAATAAATTTTTTAAATTTCAACACACAAATTAAAAGGCAAAGAAGTGGCGTATGTATGTATATACGATTATTTCCTTTTTACTGCATCATGCCACCAAACTAAACTTACCGCACAATCATTAAATGATAACATGCAATTTTCCACTTAATTTATGTCATAAACATAAAAAATTATATTTATATAAAAAAGGAAACATAGAAATAAAAAATTAAACAAAAATCAGGAGCTATAACAAACAGACAAAATTAATACCACTTGAGATTGGAAATTATCTAAACGAAGCTGTAAATGACAAAAAAAATACAAAAAATTGGTACTTAATAGCTTAAGATCTTTTTAATATTCTAATGTATAAAAATTAATAAATATTTGAAGAGCCACTAGAAAATTTAATAAATATAAGAGATTAGCAGAATATAAAATTACGTTAAAGTATTCTGTATTTTATAATAAATGTTTGTTGATATTCATTTCATATTCATTCATTTTAAAAAGAATATCATATGTTCATAAAATACGACTTGTATAATAGTTCTGAACAATTATTTATAATTTCTGAATTTCGTTTTATGAAAATCATAATTTTTACTAAAAATCGTAATTTTTCCAAAAATCTTAATTTTTCCAAAAATCTTTATTTTTACTACAAAGCGGATTTATACTAAAAATTGGAATATTTACTATAAAATTGTAACAGTTGTAGTTAGTACTAGCTACAACTGAACTAGAAACGAATTACAGTTCAGTTCTAGTTTAGTTCAAGTTCAGTTCTAGTTCAGTTCTAGTTCAGTTCTAGTTCAGTTCTAGTTCAGTTCTAGTTCAGTTCTAGTTCAGTTCTAGTTCAGTT
>NC_060950.1:67790839-67794094 GCF_022045245.1 Lucilia cuprina | reverse complement strand
AGTTCTGTTCTAGTTCTGTTCTAGTTCTGTTCTAGTTCTGTTCTAGTTCTGTTCTAGATCTGTTCTAGTTCTGTTCTAGTTCTGTTTTAGTTCTGTTCTAGTTCTGTTTAGTTCTCTTCTGGTTCTGTTCTATTTCATTTCAAGTTCCTTTCTCTTTAATTTAATTTTCACCATCTTTCGTATTCAGTTTATTATAATGCGAATAATCCTTCCATTCAATCTGTCAATTTCAATTTATCCTAAAACTTTTTCCAAAAACTTCTAATATTTTCAATAACTCACAGCATTTTCAGTCCCCTTATGAACACTATTTTCACGTATCCGCTTTTTGGATAAAAATACAAACCGTAACAAAGAAATTTAAAATGCAACACGTTATGCTGGGGATATTTTTCACTTCCAAAGTGAATACAATCAAATAATAGCAAAAAAAAAAACTTTGACTATTATTTTAAAATATCCAAATAAAGGAGTAACAAAAACAATAAAGGATACGACATTATTTGATGTTCTCACTAAGACCAGCAAACAATGTATGTTGCATGATTATTTATCCATGCCACATCTCCGCGCTCGCACATACTTGACGCTAAAACAATAACACATTGTAGATGAAACCAAGCAAAATAAACATTGTTACAGAAACAAAAACATACCAAATACAAGCATCTAAAATTCATGGCCATGGTCGTTAGACACATACACACAACAAATACACCAAACTTTTGTTTAAGATAAACGTTAAAGTTGTATTATAGAGTCATTGCCATTGGACGCGGCGCGCCATATTTGTTATGGCGCGCATTTCCGTTTTACTATTTTTCGTTTCCTATTACTTTTTTTATTTTTATGCCATTTTTACTTTGTTTGCTGCCAACGTTAATCGAACTTTTTGTTTAAAAATATATATTAGGTTTTTTTTTCTTGCTCCAAAGTGTATTTGTTTCGGCAGACGTGAGTGTTTGCATTTGAGTACTTTATTCACTCATTCAATATTCTGCCATTATCTCACGTAGTTTATATGAAACGCTTTTTACTCGTTTTTCAAACTACTTCGACTGACAACAACAAATTACACCGGCGGCAATGTCAGTTCAGCTTTGCTGGTCTATTGGGGAAACGTTTCGCCATCGTTTATGTATACACGTTTGTTTTGAAAAAAAAAAATACTTTGCAAAAGTTGTGTTGTTAATTTATATACATTTTAAAGATCTATAAACACAAACGTAAAATTGTTTAATGTTTTTGTTTTATTTGGAGTAATCGATAGTCTGCTATGTAAAGAGAATTAAAGAAAATATTGTCTGAAGTTAATGCCGATAAAAAAAATTCATAATTAAATGTTTAAATTTATTTTTATTTCAGTAATAAATCACTAGAATTGAACTTGTTCAGTTCTAGTCAAGTTCTAGTTCAGTTCTAGTTAAGATCTAGTTCATTTCTAGTTCAGTTCTAGTTCAATTCTAGTTCAGTTCTAGTTCAGTTCTATTTCAGTTTTAGTTCAGTTCTAGTTCAGTTCTAGTTCAGTTCTAGTTCAGTTCTAGTTCAGTTCTAGTTCAGTTCTAGTTCAGTTCTAGTTCAGTTCTAGTTCAGTTCTAGTTCAGTTCTAGTTCAGTTCTAGTTCAGTTCTAGTTCAGTTCTAGTTCAGTTCTAGTTCAGTTCTAGTTCAGTTCTTGTTCAGTTCTAGTTCAGTTCTAGTTCAGTTCTTGTTTCTTTTTCTTTTTTCCCCAAATGTTTGCTGGGTTATTGTATTTTCATACACTTATAAATATTTTGTTACCTTTATTCCTAACGTATACAGACATACACGTACTTTGACTTCCGGTATTAAAATCCGCAGGGACTCATTGCTTATGTTTCCTTTTTGATTGTCAATGTTGTTCTTGTTAGAATCTATTGATGTTGTCGCTTATGTTGTGGCTGTCATCGTTGTTTTTTATAAATGCTTTTTCTTCCTAGACTTCAAATGTATTAAAATAAAGTACTTTTATGTGGTTTTTTCGCGTTTTGATATATACAAATGAATAACTATGTCTACGATTTTTTTTCTATTTATATATTGACAATTGATTTTCATTTATTTTGGTGTGGTGTTTAAAGTTTGCTGTTTTTTTATGATCGAATAAGCAATATTTTTAAGAGGAACTAAGGAGACGTTTTATGAATAATGGAAACTACAAGGAAGTCAATACAATAATGTTTAATCAATGAAGATTTTAAAGTTCTTTTAATATACTTGCAATTTGTATATATTTTAAAAGAAATACCAACAAAAACATTAAAATCTTGTTTCATATATTCTGCTGTGGTCATACATCTTTATTGCTATTTCCTGTCCGTCCCCTGTTACTCCTGTTTAATAATGCTTCATTGCTGTTTTTTTTAAGAAAAAATCAATTAAATTCTTTTCCTTTATAGCCGCTTTTAAAAAAAGTCTCAAAATAATTTCAATTTCTTTATTTTTGTTCGTTTATAAATATTTTCAAGAGTATTGAACTAAGTTTATTGACATATTACTAATTAGACAGAACATGACAGCGTATCAAGATTTATTGCACCCGATAAACAGAAATTAAAAAAAAAAAAAAAAAATAAAAACCAAGAAAATATTTAAAGGCAACAAACCATGGCATTGCATTTTATGCATTTCAACCATTATCAGTTTAAACTCCCATGCCACACACACACACATTGTCGTCTCTAATACCCAAGAAAGACAAAACATCAAACCTATAAAAATCCATAAAATGTATTCGAGTACAAAACCAAAATATTATGTACACACTTTTTATATCACTACATGGTCTTGATGTTTGAGGACATAGTTCGGCATAACATGTGGATGAGTTTGAATCTCTTTCTCGCGTGTAGGAGATCAATGAACGCATTTATTTTAATTTGAATTTTATATACATATATATTCAAATTTATATAGATGAAGTGAAGTACTACAAATCGTAAATATACAAATAAATGTAAATGCAGTCATGTATAAAGAACATTTATATATATAAAAGTTTTTTTTTTTTTTTTGAGCAATTAAAAAGAAATAAAATAGAGTATTTTTTTAAATTAGATTTCATTTTAACGACTAAAGAAATAAATAGAAGTGTATTCGCAAATGTGATTTCTATATAACTGAACACTACTAGAAATGAACTAGAACTGAACTAGAACTGAACTAGAACTGAACTAGAACTGAACAAGAACTGAACTAGAACTGAACTAGAACTGAACTAGAACTGAACTAGAACT
>NC_060950.1:67789278-67790739 GCF_022045245.1 Lucilia cuprina | reverse complement strand
TAGTCATAGTCTAGTCATAGTCTAGTCATAGTCTAGTCATAGTCTAGTCATAGTCTAGTCATAGTCTAGTCATAGTCTAGTCATAGTCTAGTCATTGTCTAGTCATAGCCTAGTTTAGTGACAGCTGAGTTTAGCTTGTAATATATAGGGTGCCTTCATATTTTATTGCTACTAGTTTTCTTTCTTATTAATTTTGGTATCTGTGTCGCTAATTTTAATAAAAAGAAACAAAAAACTACTCATAGTGTTCGATGCAGAAGATGTAAATGAAAATTTATTAGCAGGGGCAGCAATAACCGTATTAACCTCACACAATACAATACAGAAACACCAGTAGCTAATGAAAGAACATTTTATGAAAACAAATCACTAAGGAAGTGACAAGGCAAAAACATTATCATACAATTTAACGCATACAATAAATACTATATTGGCGACATTCTAGAGAAGAAATCAAATATTATCAGCTTGTATGCGATACAATACCATTGAATTTAAAGTTCAAATAAACGCACAGATGTTAGTTGTTTTCCGAAAGAGGAGATCCCATATAATTATCATATATATTCCCCTAAGCAGGGTATGTAGCACTGCTTGCCTTTGTATCAGGGCTTAAAGTGCCTTTAAGGCATACAATTTTATTCAATTGTCTATGTATTGTTTTCGATTTTTTTTTTTCGTAAATTTTATTAAGTCAACAAATTGAAATGAACTTTTGCTATGGTGACATTTTCGCTTTTTATAGATTTTTAAATTAATACATCTTTATTGTATTGCTGTTGTTGTAGTTATTTGTTGTTTTTTATTTCTGGTATTCCATGACATAGAATAAACGTATCAATTCATTGTTTGATATCATTCCATAAACACAAGAACAGTAGCAAGCAACCATTTACAGTGACATTGATTGAATACTTAATTTTTAGGAAATTTTTATCTGCTATGTAGTAGTTTTTTTTTTTCTTTGGGAACTTATTTGTCTGTCTGAAATTTCACATAAAAATTCTATAGATGCTCTCCTGTATGACTATTCAACTGTCGGTCGGTCGGCCTTTTTGTATGTTGCTATTGAACAGCGTAATTGTTTGTAATTTATGTAGATGAGCATGTATGTATATTACTGAGTAAACTCATCGATCAAAATTAGTTGGAAATTTTGAAAGTGAAACGTACAAAACAATTGTTTAATGTGAGAAATTGTATGACTTTCCAGGAAAAGGAAGATGAAATGAAATTTAACGGAAGTTTGATTAAAAATTCTCTTGGAATCTAGTCGCATGTGAGATATAAAACATCTTATGTTTTAATCAAATTTAAAAGGGAGCCAATACTAAGTCCTTTACTATATATTAGGGACTAGACTATGACTAGACTATGACTAGACTATGACTAGACTATGACTAGACTATGACTAGACTATGACTAGACTATGACTAGACTATGACTAGACTATGACTAGAC
>NC_060950.1:67783549-67789178 GCF_022045245.1 Lucilia cuprina | reverse complement strand
CTATAGTGTAGTCTATAGTGTAGTCTATAGTGTAGTCTATAGTCTATTCTATAGTCTAGTCTATAGTCTAGTCTATAGTCTAGTCTATAGTCTAGTCTATAGTCTAGTATATAGTCTAGTATATAGTCTAGTCTATAGTTTAGACTATAGTCTAGTCTATAGTTTAGTCTATAGTCTAATCTATAGTCCATAATCTAGTCTATAGTTTAGTCTATAGTCTAGTCTATAGTCTAGTCAATAGTTAAGTCTATAGTCTAATCTATAGTCTATAGTCTAGTCTATAGTGTAGTCTATAGTCTAGCCTATAGTCTAGTCTATAGTATAGTATATAGTCTAGCATATAGTCTAGTCTATAGTCTGGTATATAGTCTAGTCTATAGTCTAGTCTATAGTCTAGTCTAGTCTATAGTCTAGTCTATAGTCTAGTCTATAGTATAGTCTATAGTCTTGTCTATAGTCTAGTCTATATTCTAGTATATAGTCTAAGCCTAGGTGTAGTCATTAGTCTAGTCCATAGTCTACTTTATAGTGTAGTCTATAGTCTATTCTAGTTTAATTTAAAATTAATAAATTTTTCTAATAAAAATCCTTTTTTCCCAATCTTCCAAATATAGTATTTCCACGAAAAAGGGAAAAATTCAATATGTTTAAATATCTTTTCGCATGACTACATCAAAAATATGTTTTAATATATCTTTAAGTAGTTTTAACGCCTAAAAATATACACCTACCTTAAAAGAGAAAACCTTTCATATGCCACAGCTTTTAATCCCTTTCCAAGGTATCCCCTAGCTACTTATATTACATATCAAATTTTCAAGTAGTTTATTTCGTTTTTTTTTCTTTCTTTCTTAAATATTTTATTATAATCTATTGTTGCAAAATAATACATATACTTTTATACAATTTTTATGCTTTCACTCACACATGCAAATTTTATTAAGAAAAAAAATTCTAATATTATTTAGAAATTACAAGAGTATTGACAAGTTTTTTGTTTGTTTTGGAGTGAGAGAAATATGAATAAAAACTAAATGTGAAGTTTTTTTTTCTAACTTAAATATTTTGAAAATTTTACATATTTTCAGAAGAAAAATAAAAAAACCATTAAGTAGTTGTATTAGTATAGGTGTGTTTAAGTATGTGTTTTGTTGTTTGTATGAGAGCATTTAAAGTATATTGAAAGCTAATCAACTGTCATATTCATACCTTTTTACCTTTGTACTTAAATACATAGAAATCTACAAGGATATCATACATGCACGTATGTTTGAAATACAAACAAAACTTCTTGAAGTATTTATGCAAAAAGGATATAAATATTTGTAAGATTGTGCATGTTTAAGAGCCTGGGCAAGAGAGTGTGTTTGTCTGTGTGTGTGTGTGTGTTTGCAAGTGGGTGGTGATAGGCGCCTGTACAAATATGTTTATACAAATCCATTTATATGTCTTTGTATTAAGAGTGTTATTTTCTTTTACATCTAAGTATACATATACAGTGATGGGCAAAATTAAATGAATATTTTAAGAAAAATATTTATACAAATTTAAAACCAAAAATAAAATAAGTTTTAATTAATTTAAAAAATTTTAAATATTTCGAATAGTTTTTTATTTGCCTTCATTTAATTCTTACTGTAACATTATTTATTACCTTTAACACCCACTGACACACAAATCTACAATATGACTGAAATACTTATGTATGTATATGACTGCACCAGTATGAGTATTACAATTCATTGTTGTTGTTGTTGTTGTTATCATTATTGGGTAATATTGTCAAAAGCCTAAAGTGTTTATTAAGTCATGTTTAAAAGGTACTTGAGAGCTTTTTGTGTATTTAAATGTTGTTGTATGTATATGTTATTTGCAATGGCGATTTATATTTGTATTTGCTTGCCTTCGTTTGTATCTGTGATTTTAGATTATGAAGATATAGTGAAAATATTTGCATACACAAATCCTTTAAACATAAGTAGTTTATTTGAATGTGTTGAGATGTTTAGAGACAGTTGATTTTATATTGTCTATAGGGAGATGGGGGGGTTGTTATGGAGTTCGCTTAAATGTAGAGCAAATCATAATAACTTTGTTTTTTAATGTTTTACTAAGAGTATTTGCTAGAAACTAGAAAAAGTGAGCCAATAATAGACATTTTTCTTATGGGCAACTTTTCTATATGATGGGCAACCTTTTTAGAGCAAAAGCAAACTTGTAAGGGGCAACATTTTTAAAAGAAAAGAAGTTCGTAAAGTGCTAATTTTCTATAAGAAAAATAATCTCGTAATTAGAAACTTTTCTATAGGTAAGGCAATTCTGTAGTGGACAACTTTTCTATAGAAAAGGTAAGTTTTTACTATAGAAAAGGGCAACCTTTTTAGAGCAAAAGCAAACCTATAAGGGTAACTTTTTTAAAGGAAAGCAAAGCCGTAACAACCAAGTTTTCTATTGGAAAAGCAGGCACATTCCGGCCCACTTTTTTATAGAAAGGAACTTTTTTAAAGAAAAAACTAGAATTAGAAATGAAACTTTTCTATAGCAAAATCAAGCTCGTAACGAAATACTTTTCTATAGTATAACAAGCTCGTTAATGACAATTTTTCTTTAAGAAAAGCTAGCCTGTAATGGGCAACTTTTCCATTAGAAGTAAGCCCTTAAAGGCCAATTTTTCTACAGTTAAAGAAAGCCCATAACGAGAAACTTATCTATAGGAAAAGTAAGCCCGTTAAGAGCAACTTTTCTATAGGAAAAGTAAACCCGTATCGGGCAAGTTTTTTTGTGACCATAAGGGCAACTTTAATTTAAAAAGTGTACCCGTGCAATTTCTATATGGGAATAGTGATCATGCAAAGAGCAACTTGTTTATGGAAAAGTGATTCCACAATAAGTAAAGGCTACTTTTTTAGAGATACAGTAATACTGTTGGTTGGTTGGTTAACGTGGTAATTCACTGCGCGTGAACTGTAAAGTCTAAGAGACAACGTTTTGACTGAACCACCTCACTCGCCAGATGTAGTTTTAGATTCTGCCTGTAGCAGTAAGAAATCTCAGGATATCATTAAGCTTAGATCCAGGTATTTCACTAAGGTTAGATATGAAGTAACTGCCAAGAAAACAGTTTCGTTTTCCGGATAGAGCAGGGCAATTGCAGGGAAGATGGATGATCGTATCTTCCTTTTGACTGTCTTTGAAACTGCGAAAGTGTTCATTGATATGTAGCCCAAGTCTACTTACATGTCTGTCTAGCACCCAGTGTCCTGTTATTACTCTATTAATATTATTATTTCGACAAGTGGTGATCAGCAACTGATTTGATTTTGTTTTTCAAGTTGAGAGCAAACCAACTGATACTGCTCATTACAAAAAGAAGAATTAAATGGCAATATTGAGCTCCTCTGCTATATATTCTATAAGACGCGCCTTTACATGTATTATGTTATTCTACCAATTTTTAACCTTTTGAAGATACTACTCTTGATAAAACCTAACGGATTTGCTACTGGAACGGCGTTGGAGATATTAAGGGCAGATCCCGTTTTGGCAAGCTCGTCTGTCTATTGATTTCCATAATAGTTCCTATGTACAAGGACCCAAACAAGGGTAATGTCAAACATTCGACCGTTTTAGCAAGATCATCTGCCTGTTGCGTCCTCCGGTAAGTCAGTGTTCTAATCTGGTAGGCCGAATGCGGTGGGGTTAAGAATCGCACAGCAGACCCGATATAGGCTTGTTGTGAGCTTCTTTCTAACTAACTAACTCATCTGCCTGTTCATTTCCATAATAGTCCCTATGCCCAAGGACCCAAACATGGGTAACGTCAGACATTTGCACATTGACAGATCCTTCTTGCATTGTCAAGCTAATATGGAAGTGGTAGTATAAGCATTTAGTGAAAGACAGTATGACTATCAACAAGGGTCGTATAGTACCCTACAAACTGACATTATCGCGAATATTTCAGCTTGAAAGACACAATAGTTGTTGGTCGACAGAAGACACCAGAACCAACAGCACAGTTCATATTAAAACCATCTATAAAGATTCTGGCGGTATATTCGCTCGGTAGGTTACCCCTACATTACTCGCTCCTGGAAGGAACTCTATCAAAATCAGTGTGTGAGGCAATATAATCGGATGGTTGGTGAAATCAATTGATTTTCTTCTAACAAATGTGCATTAAACTGAGTCATATCTGATTAAAATATTGCAATGACTGATGTTGGTTTTCAATCATACTTTATGAAGTTAAATAAAAATTTTTCTTCATAAATAATTTTCTAATTTACTAATAAACTAAATTAAATAAAGATTGAAGGAACATACTTCAAAAAAAAATATTTTGTAATTCAGTCTTGTTCTAGTGACAAAAGAATAATTGTGTTTTTATACAAGTATATAAAAAATTACTTTAGTTTTAAACATAAAAAAACAAAACTACTTAAAAAAACTTAATACAATAAAAAAAATTATTTATAAAAATTTTTAAAGAATTTTTATGACTAAATTAAGTGATTTTTTGGGTTAGTCATACAATACATAAACTAAATTTATGACACAAGTTTTTTTTATGGGTACAAAATAAAATTACAGAAAAAACTAAATTATATGAGAAAAGTTAAATTAAATAATGTTTAGATTCTTAGAACAACTTCGTAGTAATATCTAAAGCTTTTTGTAAGCCTAAGTTTTCCTGTTTTAAGGACATTCCAACATCATATATGTATTTTTGCAGAATTTCTTCAATATATATAAATATCTATAAATTTAAATTTATTTTTCATCTGTTATATATACATTTAATTTTCTAACAAAGACGTGCATTTTACTCTATACAAATGATAAATTTTAAATTTAATTAAATATTCTAAACGCACCGCTGAGCCACTTGTGGCAAATTGTTTTGTTCGCTCATACAAAAAAAAAACACCAAGCAACACAACATATATAGGAATATACACACCAAGTCTATTAGAACTTAAAAAAATATACAAAAAAGCCAAAGAATACATGTATAAAAAGTTATAGAAAAAAACTTTACAGACTACTTAACGCCTGAGACGACACATTATTTGAATCAATTCCGCTGTAGACAGACGAACACAATTGGTGACTGACACACATAAATGTGCAGGCGTTTTAGACTAATATAAAGAAGTGCAAATAAAACGTATACAAATACGTTTTATATATTGGTTTAATAATGAAAGCTTACGTTAGGTTTTTTAGTTATTATATTACGATTGTAATATTATGACAAGTAATTCTGAGAACAGGGAAATTTCAGCAAAATGGCATCAGAGCAGATACAGAGAGGTCTAATTCTGATCTATCATCTAGTCTATAGTCTATTACATAGTTTATATTCTATAACCTATTCTATAGTGCAATGTATAGTCTAGTCTATAGTGTAGTGTATAGTCTAGTTTATAGTCTAGTCTATAGTCTAGTCCATAGTGTAGTGTATAGTCAAGTCTATAGTCAAGTCTATAGTGTATAGTCTATAGTATAGTCTATAGTGTAGTGTATAGTCTAGTCTATAGTCTATAGTCTAGTCTATAGTCTAGTCTATAGTCTAGTCTATAGTCTAGTCTATAGTCTAGTCTATAGTCTAGTCTATAGTCTAGTC
>NC_060950.1:67781552-67783449 GCF_022045245.1 Lucilia cuprina | reverse complement strand
GAACAGAACTAGAACAGAACTAGAACAGAACTAGAACAGAACTAGAACAGAACTAGAACAGAACTAGAACAGAACTAGAACAGAAATAGAACAGAACTAGAACAGATCTAGAAAAAACTAGAACAGAAATAGAAAAGAACTAGAACAAAACTAGAAAAGAACTAGAACAAAACTAGAAAAGAACTAGAACAGAACTTAAACCGAACTAGAACAGAACTAAAGCTGAAACTGAGAAAGTTTTCAACAATTATTGTAAAAAGAAAAGGTTATTAAGAATTTCTACATTTACTCCCACTACAGTTTGATCCATTAAAAGCCTTATTCCCAAAAAGATATAATTTACGCCTCTTTGATTTTAAGATATATAATTTAATCTTCTTGTAATATAAAAAAATCTTAACATTGTTTCCTATTTAAATGCATTGTACATATGTATATTAACCAATTTTCAATTCATTTTTTTTCCTAAAGGTAAATTTTTACCTTCTTTAAATATTTTTTCGAATGTGTTAAAATTATGTCATAATTTCTTTACATTTTCCTACCTTGTGTTCTTTCGTTAAAGCAAGTAGAAAAAAAATGTATTTGAATTTAAAAACCCAAATGTAAACACCAGCAACTACTTCAAAAAATTGACAGCTTAAGTGTAGACATTGATTTTTTTCTGATATTTCTCCTTTCTTTTTTTTCATTTTGTTGCTTTGAAAGAAACATTTCCATTTCACTAGTCATTTAAAACAAATAAGGGGGTTATTTATGGAAGGGAACTCTCAACGAATTTCAAATGCTCTATAGGAGATGAAAAGCTTTAAGGAGTTTTTGTTGTTTTCTTAAAATTTAGAAAATTTTCAAAATACAAATATATCGAGATGACATAACTTAAAGTTCTGTTGCATACGATTCTTAGAATTTTATTTACCGTTTTTCACAGTGTAGTTCCCATTTAATAATACAAAATCTTTCATTTGTATTTACTACTTATTACTTTTTTCACAATTTTTTGTTGCTGTTTGTTAAAATCGTCTATTGATTTTCTTCGATACTCTACCTTTTCGAGTAGTGAATTGTATATATGTTTATATATTTCTGTGTATAAGTATTTGAGTTTTTTAAGAACCTTCTTTCTTCTTTTCAGCTTAAGGATCCCTTTGGGTACTTTTCTATACAAATGTTTGTGAAATAAAACGAATAAGTGGTACGTTCGTCATATATTCATAAACGTCAGAAACATTGATTTTAATGTTAAATATACTGCATATGTATAGGTACACACATGTATAGATGTAAAAGTGGTTGTTGATAAAACGTTATAGTTGTATGCATGTCGATTATTTTGTTGGAATTATGACTTGACTGCATGTCAAACATCAATACATTAACTAGTATAACTTCAATGTTATAGCTCGATATTTGAAGTACATAGAAGGTTTTTTATAATTCAAAATTTTTCATTTTAACCTAAGGTAACAAAATGAGTTCTAAATGACAGCCTTAATGAAAACATATCCATATACAAATGTATTTCTTTATGAATCTGAAAATCTAACAATATTTTTGACATATTAATAGAAACTTTTATGATATTATTGTTAAAAGTATTTTATACTGTTTCCCAGAGATTATTTTGTAAATTAAATTGGTTAAAATTTTGAAAAGTCACGACTATTAATCTCTAAGAAGTTAAATTTAAAACGTTTCATATTTTGGTGGGAATTTATTGAGGCTCTAGTTATTTAATGACAAAGCAAAATATTATGTCGTGACAGTAATCAACGTTCAATAATATTTCTAGTCTAGGCTATAGTCTAGTCTATATTCTAGTCTATAGTCTAGTCTATAGTCTAGTCTATAGTCTAGTCTATAGTCTAGTCTATAGTCTAGTCTATAGTCTAGTCTA
>NC_060950.1:67779040-67781452 GCF_022045245.1 Lucilia cuprina | reverse complement strand
TATGACTAGACTATGACTAGACTATGACTAGACTATGACTAGACTATGACTAGACTATGACTGGACTATGACTAGACTATGACTAGACTATGACTAGACTATGACTAGCCTTTGACTAGACTATGACTAGACTATGACTAGACTATGACTAGACTATGACTATACAATGACTAGACTATGACTAGACTATGACTAGACTATGACTAGACTATAACTAGACTATGACTAGACTATGACTAGACTATGACTAGACTATGACAAAATTATGTCCAGACTAGGACTAGCCTATGCCTACTTTATGTCCAGACTGTGACTAGACTACGATTAGACTATGACTATTAACTATTAACGGTTTATGCTGGCTTTAATTGTTAGTCTCATTGTACAAATTTGTTGTATTAAATTTGTCTTTAAAAATATAAATTCTTATATCAGTTTGATTTGTTCCCTAAATCCTTTAAAGCTACTGCTGCTAAAGCACACACACCGTTTGACAAAACAAAAAAAAAAAAACAACAAAAATCAGATTTAAACAAAAATCTTAACATAAATTGAAACAGGATGTTGAAGCCCTTTCCTGTTGCTACCTCTTACATACATATGTACATACGTATGTATTTACTTATGTACATACAGACATATGTGTATATATGTGTATTCCATTTTCAATTTAAATACAAATTTGTAAAAAAGTCAGCAAATTTTAGAAAACAAATTGTGAAATACTAGATTTACAAAGATTTTTCTCAAAGACATTGAAATTCTATTTCAATTTTTTTGTTTTTCTATATTTCTTTTTTTTTTGCCTTTTTTCCAACAAATGTTAGTTCATGCAAATGTAAACAGTAGGAGGTCAAAGAAATTCAGAGGAATTCATCATAGACACAGCAATAACAACAAAATAAAGCAATAGAAAAGAAATTAATTTGCTTTTTCATTTCGTAAACTGACAAATATTAATACAAAGAGAAAGAACTACGAAAAAAAAAAACAAAAAACAACAATAACAACAACAAGCAATAGAATGAAAAAAGAAACTTGACTGCACATCAAATAACATTTTTTGATTCTTTGTCGTTTTAGCTCCTTAAGATGAAATCTATATAAACAAATATTTAGTACACAAAATGCCTGGTCCGGGTATGAGGCGGTATGTACTTAACATATATTGTGTAGGGATGGCTAGAGCTATGAACTTTTAAACCGAAACGGATTTAGTAGAGACAACAACCTAACAGTTAACTACGCAACAGTAAAATTGGATAGTTGAACTCGACAAGTTTTAAATTAAAGCTTTGCCCAACTTTCTTCCAAAGCTTTTGATATTATAACTCGATCATTACATATCAGTTGTTTAGTTTCCTCTGTGTTGTCTAAATCAGGATAATTCTAAATATGTATTTAAACACTGAAATCATAAAGCTCTTATCAATCGTCTTAAACCCATCCATCTAAAACACATCGAAATGCTTTTGTGTACTTGAAATTCATTTCTACTCCCTGTTCCCTTTCACAACAACACCAGCAAAATTATTAAAAATTACAAAAACGAAATTCGCAAAAAAAACCAAGAACAGCAAAGAATTTCTCATTTGATGTCATGTTATGTGTTGATTTTTCAGTATATTTTATGGTCACATTGCGTGACAGTAATTACAAAATAAATGCAAACATCTGCTAAAGATCACATAAACTTTATTGGGTAGCTGGAGCATCAACAACAACATCATCAGCAGCATAATGTAGCAAATTGTACGTACACACACATATGTATGTGTGTAGACGACTCTACTATGTTAATATCAAAGTAAAAAATTAAATTAAAGTTATAATTATAAAGACGAAGAGGAAAAAAAGAAATACATGGAAACAAACAAACATTTAATTTTCATAAATAAGTGAGAGAAGTACATTCATAAATTGAAGACCTTTATTTAGTTACGCATGATTTAAAAACGGAAGTGTTGGGTAAATATGTTTTGAGTTTCGTTTTTTTTTTTTCTTTTCTTAAGTGAACAAACAAACAATTTTAATTTGCGTAATTGTTTCTTGGGAAAGTGTTAAAAAAAGGGAGAAAAAGTTAAATAGGAAGTTGAAATTTATCATAGGTTAGGGCGAATGATAAGGGATTAGGTAGCATTATAGTGATTTCTCTGAGATTTGGTTAGATTTGTGAAGAATAAAACAATGCTAATAACATGGCTGACAAAATTAAAAAAAAATAAAATCGAAAACTTGAGACATGAAATTTTCAGAGTAAAATTTCAGATGGCTTACTTACTAGTTCTGTTCTAGTTCTAGTTTTGTTCTAGTTCTGTTCTAGTTCTGTTCTAGTTCTGTTCTAGTTCTGTTCTAGTTCTGTTCTAGTTCTAGTTTTGTTCTAGTTCTGTTCTAGTTCTGTTCTAGTTCTGT
>NC_060950.1:67773192-67778940 GCF_022045245.1 Lucilia cuprina | reverse complement strand
AACTAGAACAGAACTAGAACAGAACTAGAACAGAACTAGAACAGAACTAGAACAGAACTAGAACAGAACTAGAACAGAACTAGAACAGAACTGGAACTGAACTAGAACCGAACTAGAACCGAATTAGAATAGAACTAGAACATAACTAGAACAGAACTACAATGGAACTAAAACAGAACTAAGACTATAATTTATAATAATCACATATATATTACCGAATTTTAGTTATTATTTATAACTCGTGTATGATCATTACATATAACGATATCTTTTAAAATATTACCCACAAGAAAGTTTTTATAACCTACGCAACACAGTTTAATAATTTATCCTTAAGAAAACTATTAACGATAACATTTTTCTTAATAACTTAAAATAACTTGTAAAGAATCTTGAACTTGGAACAGGAAAAACTAAACTGTAGCCAAAAACACATTATATGTATGTATGTAAATCAGCTATACAACTGAAAACGTTTAACACTAATCATTGTTTACTGTCTAGCAAAAGTTAAAAAGTGTTGGTTGGCGTCGTTTTGCCACACCATTAAAAATTCATGATCTCAAGTGGTGTGGCATTATTATTATGATGGCATGACTTCCCTAACGTCTGCCTAAACTCACATTGAAGAAAAAGTATTTCTTCCATGTAGAAAACTATACACAAACCACTTGGCAGCTAACAGTAGCGGCTACATTTTAGCGTATTTTTCAGCATATTTAGTTTTGCCCGTAAATTATTTTTCCTGTTCATTCGTTTCTTTTTTTTTCTTTCTTACGCAGTTTTGTATCTTTTAACATTTGGTTACATATTTTATAAATATATCTTTTCACTATTGTTCCGAAGTCAATTTTCAAGTGGTTTTTCTTTATAACGATAGTTAGGTTTTCTTTGTATTTTTCTTTAAAAAAAAGGATATTTTTTCCTGCTGCTGTTTGTCTGTTTGTAAAGGGAAACAGTTGGGGTTTTGTTTGTGTAGAATTAAAATGAATAATATTTACAGAACTATTTATATCTATTTTAAAAATTTTTGTTTTCTTTTATCTTTTGTTTTTGTTTAGTTTCAAGTGTTGTTGTTGCATTTGGCGTCATTTGAGCATAATTGTTTTCACATATTAATAAAACTGTAGATAATTACTTGGGATAATAATGATGGTGGTGATAATAGTGTGAGATAGTAATCTTTGTCTGCTTGGGCGCCATTAAGTATCTGAGGTAGGAAAATATTACAGGGAACTCGTTGCAATTGGATCAATTTACAGATGAGATCAAATTATAAAGGGAAACTTTAACACCTGTTAATCTGGGTCATGTTAAAGAGGTCATATTTCTCCCTGACGGTCTAATAAGTTCTAGTTAAGTTCTAGTTCAGTTCTAGTTCAGTTCTAGTTCAGTTCTAGTTAAGTTCTAGTTCAGTTTAGTTCAGTTCTAGTTCAGTTCTAGTTCAGTTCTAGTTCAGTTCTAGTTCAGTTCTAGTTCAGTTCTAGTTCAGTTCTAGTTCAGTTCTAGTTCAGTTCTAGTTAAGTTCTAGTTCAGTTTAGTTCAGTTCTAGTTCAGTTCTAGTTCAATTCTAGTTCAGTTCTAGTTCAGTTCTAGTTCAGTTCTAGTTCAGTTCTAGTTCAGTTCTAGTTCAGTTCTAGTTCAGTTCTAGTTCAGTTCTAGTTCAGTTCTAGTTCAGTTCTAGTTCAGTTCTAGTTCAGTTTCTAGTTCAGTTCTAGTTCAGTTCTAGTTCAGTTCTAGTTCAGTTCTAGTTCAGTTTAGTTCAGTTCTAGTTCAGTTCTAGTTCAGTTCTAGTTCAGTTCTAGTTCAGTTCTAGTTCAGTTCTAGTTCAGTTCTAGTTCAGTTCTAGTTCAGTTCTAGTTCAGTTCTAGTTCAGTTCTAGTTCAGTTCTAGTTCAGTTCTAGTTCAGTTCTAGTTCAGTTCTAGTTCAGTTCTAGTTCAGTTCTAGTTCAGTTCTAGTTCAGTTCTAGTTCAGTTCTAGTTCAGTTCTAGTTCAGTTCTAGTTCAGTTCTAGTTCAGTTCTAGTTCAGTTCTAGTTCAGTTCTAGTTCAGTTCTAGTTCAGTCTAGTTCAGTTCTAGTTCAGTTCTAGTTCAGTTCTAGTTCAGTTCTAGTTCAGTTCTAGTTCAGTTCTAGTTTAGTTCTAGTTCAGTTCTAGTTCAGTTCTAGTTCAGTTCTAGTTCAGTTCTAGTTCAGTTCTAGTTCAGTTCTAGTTCAGTTCTAGTTCAGTTCTAGTTCAGTTTTAGTTCAGTTCTAGTTCAGTTCTAGTTCAGTTCTAGTTCAGTTCTAGTTCAGTTCTAGATCAGTTTTAGTTCAGTTCGTGTTCAGTTTTAGTTCAGTTCTAAATCAATATATGTTCTATGGCAAATCCCATAATTACATTCCAATTATTACAACCAAAAATTAGTTGCAATATTTTTTCGCTCATCATTCACACACATGACCAAGTAGTTGCGACAGCATCAACAAAGACTAGACTGGCATTTGCAAACACTTTATATATGTGCAACATTGAAGCACGAACCATAATCAATATCATCAATGCAATTTGTGTAACATCAGTCTTAAAAGTTGAAGTGTGTATTTCCGGTTTAACAATGACAATCAAATGACGTTTGCTTCAATAACCAGCAACATTCGCAATCTACATACAGAAACTTGCACACACATACTTGCAGCAAACCATAATATTACTCTATGAAGTATCCTTAAAAACGAAAAAATATATATATATATATATATATACATATAACAATAAGTATTACAAAAAAAATCGATGTTGCTGATAACATTCGAAGGATTAAATGCGTTTTAATGAAAAAAAGGTTAAGAAAAAACGCATGTTACGGGTTGTTGTATATTTTATTTTGCTATTATCCTTAAACGCCCCCTTTTTCACCGCAAAAGTAAGTTGAAAATGAAATCTATGAACAAACAACAGGAAACATTTTATGCAGCCGTTTTTTTATTTGGTGTGTGTACATCAGTCTTCTTTTTTTTATGTCCTTTGGCTGATTTTCAGTTTCACTACTGGCATCAGCTGCAAAAATGCTATTGCTAAAATTTTCTGGAATATATTGTAATATTTTAAAACCCTACTAGAACTAGAACAGAACTAGAACAGAACTAGAACAGAACTAGAACAGAACTAGAACAGAACTAGAACAGAACTAGAACAGAACTAGCACAGAACTAGAACAGAACTAGCACAGAACTAGAACAGAACTAGAACAGAACTGGAACAGAACTAGAACAGAACTAGAACAGAACTAGAACAGAACTAGAAGAGAACTAGAACAGCACTAGAACAGAACTAGAACAGAACTAGAACAGAACTAGAAGAGAACTAGAACAGCACTAGAACAGAACTAGAACAGAACTAGAACAGAACTAGAACAGAACTAGAACAGAACTAGAACAGAACTAGAACAGAACTAGAACAGAACTAGAACAGAACTAGAACAGAACTAGAACAGAACTAGAACAGAACTAGAACAGAACTAGAACAGAACTAGAACAGAACTAGAACAGAACTAGAACAGAACTAGAACAGAACTAGAACAGAACTAGAACAGAACTAGAACAGAACTAGAACAGAACTAGAACAGAACTAGAACAGAACTAGAACAGAACTAGAACAGAACTAGAACAGAACTAGAACAGAACTAGAACAGAACTAGAACAGAACTAGAATAGAACTAGAACAGAACTAGAACAGAACTAGAACAGAACTAGAACAGAACTAGAACAGAACTAGAACAGAACTAGAACAGAACTAGAACAGAACTAGAACAGAACTAGAAAAGAACTAGAACAGAACTAGAACAGAACTAGAACAGAACTAGAACAGAACTAGAACAGAACTAGAATAGAACTAGAACAGAACTAGAACAGAACTTGAACAGAACTAGAACAGAACTAGAACAGAACTAGAACAGAACTAGAACTGAACTAGAATAAAACTAGAACAGAACTAGAACAGAACGGAACTAGGATTGTACAAAATGAGATAATGAATATGACTGAAGATTTTGTTGTGACGTAACACATGTCCCGATCTTTAAGATAAGTAAAAGTGTAGGGTACGCAAAAATTGCATGATTGAAAAAACAATGTCTCAAAAGCCTGTGATGAGCCAGACAAGTTTGTTTTTTTGTTTTTGCCGAATACTTTTCATACAAATAAAAGACAACCACCACTGAGTGAACTCAGTTCATTTTAAAAATATTTGTGATACTGACAAAGAAACATACAAAAAACGCTAAACAGAACAGATAATAAATATATATGAATATATGAAAGAACGGCACAGAATAAGTGCAATAAGCACCACAACTAGCGTATAAAGTCTATGTTGCAGGCGAATTTGTACGAGTGTTTATATGACGTCGTTCATACCCGGCAGAATATTTTACAAAAGGCCATTGACAACACGACATCATAAGGATTTTATTTTCATTTGAGTTTCGTGTTTCTTTTTTGGTTTTTGCTTATACTTTTCTTTATTTCTTAGTGCCATGTTTAAGTCCGCCTGTCTATCTGTCCGTCCGTCTGTGTTATATATGAAAGCACCATACGGTTTTTAGGCGCACATGCCATTTTAATTTGTGTTGTATGGGCTTATGAATGAATTGAAAAAAACAGCTGAGACTTGCACAAATTTCCTTTTGTACTCGGAACACACAAACAGACAGACAAACACTCTCACATGGCCGTACGTACTTGCCTCTACATTTTTGTTGTGTGTATAATTTTTCCATTTTACTCTTTTTCACAGTAGATATGAAAGGAAAAACTAAAGTGAATGATAAGAATTTAAGAAAGATTTATTGACTGCAAGTATATAATTTGATGCATCCTGTCATACACGAGCTGTTAAATTGTAGAATATTCTTTGCTTTTTTGTTCATTATTGCGGCCTACAAGTTGTATGAGTTTTCTAGGAGATTTGTGTATTTAATTTTTAAATTATGGAATTTATTTGAGGGTAGAAAATGAATGGCATTTTTTTAGGTGATAATTTGTATTTAGCGGATTATTATGTGAATGCTGATTGAGAGAATTGAGTATATTTTAAGATTTGTGCGAATGATTTCCTGAATGGGATTGTCGTTTAGCTTGTGGAAAACTTGTTCATGGAACTCGTGTTGAAATATATTATCTGCAATTTTATCGAAATGAGACTCAAAAATTCGAATTATTTTCGAAAATATTTAACGCATTCGCAGCAAAAGTTATAATGTCTTATAGATACAAAAAACTGACTTTCAATGACTAATACATACCGCCCGCACTATTTAGAAGTAGTTTAGTAATGACTTTTAAATAATATACTATGTAAGTACTTCCTCTTTTGCCTTATATATAATTATTTCGAACTAGTATGACGGTATGACTACTACTTACCATCTGCAGTATTTGGAAGTAGTCTAGTAATGAATTACAAATAATATATTATGTAAGTACTTCCTCTTTTGCCTTATTATAAAATTTTCGAACTAGTTGACGCAAAGTCACCACTGTGTTCATGGATTATCTTTTTTTCCAGTGTAGATTTTGGCTGGTTTTTAATGAGATCATGATTTTCAATAACTGGAGTGGTACTCCTACCAAAAAGAGGTCCCTTGGACACAAAATAGAAGAGAACTAGAACGGAACTACAACAGAACTAGAACAGAACTAGAACAGAACTAGAACAGAACTAGAACAGAACTAGAACAGAACTAGAACAGAACTAGAACAGAACTAGA
>NC_060950.1:67771071-67773092 GCF_022045245.1 Lucilia cuprina | reverse complement strand
AAGTAAGTAAGTAAGTAAGTAAGTAAGTAAGTAAGTAAGTAAGTAAGTAAGTAAGTAAGTAAGTAAGTAAGTAAGTAAGTAAGTAAGTAAGTAAGTAAGTAAGTACCTCTACTGTTGCCCAGTGTAATTTTTATTAAAAACATATCGACTTCATAGCTCTAACATTAACTATACTATTCCCTTAAGCTGGCTGTGTAACAATATTTTATTATTTACTCATATTCCCGACAATACGTGTGGTTTTGAAAATTTATAAAATATTGATTATAATAGCAGACTTCGTATAATAAATAGCAAAAATAACTACTGGTGATGACAAACAAAATGTGTTGTAATTCAGATGATCTAGCAAAAAAAAAATGAAAAGAAAATGAATTGTAATCTTTGCTCCATCTTTGAAAATCATGCACAGTTACGAAAACAGTTTGCTGCTGTCTATTAACGCCTTTGCGGATATTTTGCGAAAGCTTAGGCTGGAAAAGTAGCTGATTGACAGAGACAATTTTTCGCACTTACTCAGCCAAGAACCGGGGAAGCATTAAATATATACAGCTAGAGAAGAATATTTCGAAGCAGGGATATAAACGGAAGCTTAAGCAGCCATAACATAAAATAAAAGCCGCACGTGTTCAAATCTTTGACACTGATTTTGTTGTTTTCCATATTTCTGGCTGTTAAATGTGGTTGTGGAATGAGTGATACTAATAGTGCTGCTACGGCTTGCTAATGATGGTGGTGGTAGTAGGTGAAAGATTTACTATTGGCAGAGTATGGCTTTAGAGTTGAAGGTTTCATATCGTTAAAAAGATTTAATCAAATGGAAATAAAATGTTTAAAAAGGTGGAAAATTTTTATTGAAGATTTAGATCTATTACAAAAAGAAAAACTAAAATTGCCAAAAGCAATACAATTTAGGTCATTTCATAACTGTGAAGGCAAAAAAAAAAAGAAAACAGTAACTGAAAATTTATGATAAATAGTTTATCAGATACTGGGCAAAAATTTGCTATGTCTACTTAATATTATGTCTATTAAGCACCTGTCATGCTGTTGTCTATTTAACTTTGTAAAGTCATTGTTGTGTTGATTCTATTTGCCTTTATGTTCGTTTTTCCTCAGTAGTTTCAAAAAATAGGAAAATATATTTATTTTCATTTAAGGCTCATATGTAAATTATGTTGGTAAAAGTATCATATGATACTTGTCAATTATAGAAAACCCAACAAACTCCATTAGCCAAAGATACACAACACACCCTCACACCCACAACTCTTTGGTTAAACAACACCCTCAACATTTTGTATGTATTTGTATATTCTTCCTAGTTAACTATAAAAATGGAAGAGTAAGAAAAAAAGCTTTATTTGCTGTCTCCTCCTTTAGACGACTTCGGTTGTTGTTTTTGCTTGTCATTATGCATGCTTATGCAAATTTCAATATGGTCACCTCTCTTAATTATGGGATTCAATTCAGTTCAGTTTTATTCTGTGCCTGCTCCAACAAACCCATAACCATTAACATATTGTTGTTAAGTGTTTTATATGTGTTTGACTTTTCTCTGTGGAACAACTTGTCTCTCTCTAAGAGAAAGACACGATTACCATGTCTATATTTCTTGTTAAGATAAGCTAATTATATGCTAAATTGTTTGTAAATAGAAGGGTAAGTAAGTGTGTAAGTGAGTTTATATTACTTTAGGGTGGAGTTGGTGGGCGCTACTTGGCCTAATTGAAGTTTCGTTTTAGGATTGTACTTAAAGGAACAGTAGCTTTTGGCGGTAATGATTTCACTGATAACATTATTTTAAATAGTTGCTACTTTTACTACACATTTTTTTCATTACCCCTACTGCATTTCTGAACTAGAATTGACCTAGAATAGAACTGAACTGACTTAAAACAGACATATAAAAAAACCAGAACAGAACTAGAACAGAACTAGAACAGAACTAGAACAGAACTAGAACAGAACTAGAACAGAACTAGAACAGAACTAGAAAAGAACTAGAACAGAACTAGAAC
>NC_060950.1:67768176-67770971 GCF_022045245.1 Lucilia cuprina | reverse complement strand
CTATAGACTAGACTATAGACTAGACTATCGACTAGACTATAGACTAGACTATCGACTAGACTATAGACTAGACTATAGACTAGACTATAGACTAGACTATAGACTATATATTTTTAAACTATATTATAGACTTTTCTATAGGCTTGGATATGGACTGCATCATCTCTGATTTTCTTCTTCAATGTCGTTTAAGGATCTCCACTGTAACTGTTGTCACTCTAAGAGGAGTGATATTATAATACTAATGTCTGTTACTTATTTAGTAATTTTCTTTCTTCAGTTTGCTTTCACAAAAACGTTCTCTTATCAATCTAAATACAATAGCATTAAATTTTGCAAAATTTTGTTAAAGAATGCTTTATGATTCTCACCTTAATTAATCTATTTTATTACTTTTGAGAATTTTACATTTATTTTACATTCGTACACACACATTAAGAAGTAAAATTAATGTTTAATGACGTGAAAAAAAATCTGTTATAGATTTTTAATTCTTCCAATTAAATAATCTGGTTATTACATCTTGTTAACGAAAAAAGAAAACATAAATTATGAGTATTTATAATTTGTTAAAATTTAAATGAAAAGTTATTGATTGAAGGGGATGTACAATTATTTTGTGATTAATATTATTGCAATGGAAAATTTTGAATATTAACCAAAAAATGCAATATTTGCACTTATAAATGCAATTTTCACAAAAATTTGATATAATGCACTTCGATAGAAGACATACAAATGAGTCCTTAGCCCACCAAGAGTAATTTTCAGTTTCATCGAAAATGAAATTTTCATAGAAAAAAGCAATTTTCATAGAAAAAAGCAATTTTCATAGAAAAATGCAATTTTCATAGAAAAATGCAATTTTCATAGAAAAATGCAATTTTCATAGAAAAATGCAATTTTCATAGAAAAATGCAATTTTCATAGAAAAATGCAATTTTCATAGAAAAATGCAATTTTCATAGAAAAATGCAATTTTCATAGAAAAATGCAATTTTCATAGAAAAATGCAATTTTCATAGAAAAATGCAATTTTCATAGAAAAATGCAATTTTCACAGGAAAATGCAATTTTCATAGAAAAATGCAATTTTCATAGAAAAATGCAATTTTCATAGAAAAATGCAATTTTCATAGAAAAATGCAATTTTCATAGAAAAATGCAATTTTCATAGAAAAATGCAATTTTCATAAAAAAATGCAATTTTCATAGAAAAATGCAATTTTCACAGAAAAATGCAATTTTCATAGAAAAATGCAATTTTCACAGAAAAATGCAATTTTCATAGAAAAATGCAATTTTCACAGAAAAATGCAATTTTCATAGAAAAATGCAATTTTCATAGAAAAATGCAATTTTCATAGAAAAATGCAATTTTCATAGAAAAATGCAATTTTCATAGAAAAATGCAATTTTCATAGAAAAATACAATTTTCATAGAAAAATGCAATTTTCATAGAAAAATGCAATTTTCATAGAAAAATGCAATTTTCATAGAAAAATGCAATTTTCATAGAAAAATGCAATTTTCATAGAAAAATGCAATTTTCATCGAAAAATATATTTTTTTCCAAAAATTAAAATTTTAACCTAAAGATACAGATACAGTCGAAAATGCAATTTTCATCCAAAAATGCAGTTTTTTTTTTAGTCTTTAAAGACACTTTTTGCCTCTTTTTTCTTAATTTTTTAAAATATTTTTGTATAAAAAATTTGTATCGTAAAATTGCCTTATTAACTGTAGCAAATAACCAGATCACTTATATGCTACAATAACCCTTAACACCTATAAAACTGTTATAATATTATGATTAACACTTTATACAACATCAACAGGCAGCCCCTAGTTAAACAATGTTTGCTAAAATCCTTGAATAAAAGTCGATATGAAAGCAGAAGAATACTTGCAGACAGAAAACAGTTTGTTGGTACAAAGTATGTAAAAAATAAAAAACATAACAGTACATGTTTCACTGCCGCTGTGTTTCTTTGCAGACTCTGTTAAGTTAATGGAAGTCATTGTGAATAGAAACTCTTATACTTTAAACGGACCAAAATTATAAACATACTAATGAAACGGGAACATTTTGAAATTTGTTTTTATTAGAATTTATACTCAGTATCTCTTAAACTGTTTAGGTCAGATAGGAAATGACATTGTTTCAAATGTCTGTAACTTTTCGTTTAATGTTAATGTTAGTTTAAAGACATAAACAGTATTCTGTTATTAATAAGTAAAAGCTATAAGGGCCCGTTCCCCTAAATGCGAACGAACAAGTATTTTCTACTTTTATATTAAAAACAACAAATAAATTCGTAAAATTGTTATTGTTTTCTATATAAAATGAGAAAGAAATGTTCGTTCACATTTAGAGGAACAGGCAGTAACTTATGCCTATATTAAGATTTGAAATATTGACTAAACTTTAGCCCGGACCCCAAACTAAAATATAGTCGCAGACGTATTACTAGATTATAGCCAGAACTAAGGACCAGGTTATAGTCTCAACAATAGACTAGTCTATAGACTAGTCAATAGACAAAACTATAGACTAGTCTATAGACTAGTCAATAGACAAAACTATAGACTAATCTATAGACTAGTCAATAGACTATAGACTAGTCTATAGACTAGTCAATAGGCAATACCATACACTAGTCTATAGACTAGTCAATAGACAAGACTATACACTAGTCAATAGGCAAGACTATAGACTAGTCTATAGACTAGTCAATAGGCAAGACTATAGACTAGTCTATAGACTAGTCAATAGACAAGACTATAGACTAGT
>NC_060950.1:67766828-67768076 GCF_022045245.1 Lucilia cuprina | reverse complement strand
AGTTCAGTTCTAGTTCAGTTCTAGTTCAGTTCTAGTTCAGTTTTAGTTCAGTTCTAGTTCAGTTCTAGTTCAGTTCTAGTTCAGTTCTAGTTCAGTTCTAGATCAGTTTTAGTTCAGTTCGTGTTCAGTTTTAGTTCAGTTCTAAATCAATATATGTTCTATGGCAAATCCCATAATTACATTCCAATTATTACAACCAAAAATTAGTTGCAATATTTTTTCGCTCATCATTCACACACATGACCAAGTAGTTGCGACAGCATCAACAAAGACTAGACTGGCATTTGCAAACACTTTATATATGTGCAACATTGAAGCACGAACCATAATCAATATCATCAATGCAATTTGTGTAACATCAGTCTTAAAAGTTGAAGTGTGTATTTCCGGTTTAACAATGACAATCAAATGACGTTTGCTTCAATAACCAGCAACATTCGCAATCTACATACAGAAACTTGCACACACATACTTGCAGCAAACCATAATATTACTCTATGAAGTATCCTTAAAAACGAAAAAATATATATATATATATATATATACATATAACAATAAGTATTACAAAAAAATCGATGTTGCTGATAACATTCGAAGGATTAAATGCGTTTTAATGAAAAAAAGGTTAAGAAAAAACGCATGTTACGGGTTGTTGTATATTTTATTTTGCTATTATCCTTAAACGCCCCCTTTTTCACCGCAAAAGTAAGTTGAAAATGAAATCTATGAACAAACAACAGGAAACATTTTATGCAGCCGTTTTTTTATTTGGTGTGTGTACATCAGTCTTCTTTTTTTATGTCCTTTGGCTGATTTTCAGTTTCACTACTGGCATCAGCTGCAAAAATGCTATTGCTAAAATTTTCTGGAATATATTGTAATATTTTAAAACCCTACTAGAACTAGAACAGAACTAGAACAGAACTAGAACAGAACTAGAACAGAACTAGAACAGAACTAGAACAGAACTAGAACAGAACTAGCACAGAACTAGAACAGAACTAGCACAGAACTAGAACAGAACTAGAACAGAACTGGAACAGAACTAGAACAGAACTAGAACAGAACTAGAACAGAACTAGAAGAGAACTAGAACAGCACTAGAACAGAACTAGAACAGAACTAGAACAGAACTAGAAGAGAACTAGAACAGCACTAGAACAGAACTAGAACAGAACTAGAACAGAACTAGAACAGAACTAGAACAGAACTAGAACAGAACTAGAACAGAACTAGAACAGAACTAGA
>NC_060950.1:67762118-67766728 GCF_022045245.1 Lucilia cuprina | reverse complement strand
GACTAGTCTATAGACTAGTCTATAGTCTTGTCTATTGACTAGTCTATAGACTAGTCTATAGTCTTGTCTATTGACTAGTCTATAGACTAGTCTATAGTCTTGTCTATTCACTAGTCTATAGTCTTGTCTATTGACTAGTCTATAGACTAGTCTATAGTCTTGTCTATTGACTAGTCTATAGTCTTGTCTATTGACTAGTCTATAGTCTTGTCTATTAACTAGTCTATAGACTAGTCTATAGTCTTGTCTATTGACTAGTCTATAGACTAGTCTATAGTCTTGTCTATTGACTAGTCTATAGACTAGTCTATAGTCTTGTCTATTGACTAGCCTATAGTCTTGTCTATTGACTAGCCTATAGTCTTGTCTATTGACTAGTCTATAGTCTTGTCTATAGTCTTGTCTATTGACAAGTCTATAGACTAGTCTATAGCCTTGTCTATTGACTAGTCTATAGACTAGTTTATAGTCTTGTCTATTGACAAGTCTATAGACTAGTCTAGTCTGTCGACTTGTATATAGTCTTGTCTGTAGTATATAGTATTAACTATAGCCTATCTCAACTCTAGTCTATAGACTATCCTATAGTCGGATTTATAGAATAGTCTTTTTTCTGATATATTCGTTAGCCTATAGTGGGATGTATAGACTAGTCTATAGTATAATCTGAAAACTAGACTTATCTGTAGACTATGGTCTAATATGTGTATAGGTTGGACTATATTCTGCAATATGGACTAGAGATGTTATACAATATAATCGATACTCTAGACAGAATCATAATTTGAATTACAGAGCAGACTGTTCAGCTCTATAGACTTTTATCTGAATTATATAAAAAAGGTCATCAAATTCATCCCATCAGCGAATTACTGTAGTCCTATTAGATTTTTCTATATCAGACAGACACATTCCTACATAAAACATTACAGGTGCTGAAATCTTATTAGAACCGATATACTTAGCAGAAATTCTATACTCTTACGACAACATTAGTAAAAATTGTAAACAATTGTTTGGGGAGACTTGAGAGTTTGCAGATGTACTTAGTTTAAGAGTAGCCGTTATAAATCTTTTTCACTTTCTCTGTCTCTCTCTCTCTTTGTACAGACATTTCAAGAGAATAATATTTACAAAGTGTAAATATGTTAGGTGACGTTAATGTTATTACATTGTTATTAAATTGCCGGCTCGTACTAATTTGTAAAACAAACAGAGATTATTCTTCAAAAGAAACAAAAAGAGAGTTTCTCTTCGAGATAGGAGAGAGAGAGAAAGTTTAATGTGTGGAGCTGTTTTGGAGCTACATTTGAATATATTCTAGGGAGCATATTTTTGTATTTATGTAGGAGTTTTGCCTGGTTGTAATATTTTTTGGAGAGTTTTATATTGTTTGCTACTTTGAGAAGGTAGAGCTCTACTAAAGAAAAAAAAGTAACAAAATGTAATCAATAATATTAAATATTTAATGGACAGGTGTAGTTTGTAGTAATACGTTTGGAGTGTGTGTGTGTGTTTTTTTTTTTTTAGAAAATATTTTCCTTTTTTTCGGTATACCTACTATTGTTAGAGACAAATTAAAGTCGGGAAGAAAAAGTTTGCTAGAAATTTAATATAGAAAATATTGAAAGGATCTTAAAAACAACTTTAGAGAGGAATTTATGTTTGCATCAGATATTATTTAGTGGAACCTTTAGCTTTACCAATACAGTTAGAGTCATTGGTCAACGACTTTTTCAGCGATGTAAATAAGTTTTAAGTTCCCTGATATATAGATTAAAAGCTTTATTTTTGATTTGTTTAAAATTTTTCCAAAGTTTAAACAACTTTAAGTTTAAGCAAAAAATTTTTCATAATTTTATTTTTCTTGTTGGTTTCATAGAAAATTTACGGCCATTTAGTAAATGGCACAAAACTGTAATAACTCTTCAAATAACTCCCCCTACTTACTACAACAAAGGCAACTACTACAAAATAAAGGTAAAAAACTTGCAGCAACAACAACAGCAAAAACATAAAATCATAACAAAAACTCAAAACTTTAATAATCAACAAAAAAAGAAAAACTCTTCAGAGTAAACAATCAACTTAACAAAAATACTCTTGAAATTTTACAAAAAGTAAAACAAAAAAATGATAAAATTACAAAAATAAATAAACAATTCAATAAATTGCTCTTTTAAACAGAAAACAGACGTTATTACAAGAAATAAGCTCTTTTTTACAAAACCATAACGGGGTCTCTTTAAAAGAGCATAAGTTTTGTTGTAAACTTTAACGTTATTACTAAGAAAATGTAAACAAAATCACTCTTTGTTAGAGAGCAATTGGGAAAAAAGCAACAGTATGTTTTGTAATGCTTAAAATAAGAGAATAAAAATCGTTATTAGCAAGGAAATGTAAACAAAACTCTCTCTCTTTATTGCTCTCTCTCTCTTCTATCTTTAAAACGAAATGCATTTACTGTTGCATTTTTATATCCAGGTGTGTGTAATAAAGAGAAAGAGAGAGAGAGAGTTTGTTTTGCAAATAACGGCTTTTAATAGAGTAAGTTGTTGTTGCTATTACACAAGAGCAAAGATTATATTTGTTTTAATTAAAAAATATACGCTCTCATTTTCTTGATATGGAAATTTTTGTTGATGTTACGAGTATAGACAAAAACAAAAAAAAACATAGAAAAGTTCTATAAACTCCACTGGTTTTACTGGATAAAGAGGGAAATGTAATCGTGCAACAACAACAACAATACCAACAACAATATCAACAACAATTTTTATCATATTCATAACAGCAACAATATGTAAATGCCGCCTAAATTTAGCTTGTAAAAAAGAGGAAAATTTTGTTGTAGGGAATAAATTTGTTGTTGTTGTAGCGGGGATTTTGTTGTTGTTGTGTTGTTGTTGTTCATTGTCCATGTAGGGAGTAAACTGTGTACTGTAAGGTACTCTTCTGTTTTTAGAGTACAAAAACTCATAATTTTTGCGTACTCCAAGGAAACGGAAATTGCAAAAAACACCAGTCGTTATAAAACTCTTGATGTAGAAACGTGTCGCGTTTTTTGAAAAACTGTTTTAAACTAAAAATGTTTTTTTATTTTTTGCGTTAAAAGCCTACACTTTACATATTGACGTAGTTTAAAGCAAAAACATTAAAAACAAATTATAAATAATTAATGTCCTATACATACAAATGTACATAAAAATATAAGTGAGCAAGAATTTAAGTTTTGTTTAAAAGCAAAGAAAATTTTAAAGAATATAATTAGCGTTTTATTAAAAAATTATTTAAAAATAAAAAATATTTCTTAAAAAAAAGTGTTTTTAAAACTTATTTACTAAATTAATGAAGAAAAACAGGTAATTGAATATAAAATTTTAAAAAGCCGCCATATTACTTCCGTTTACGGCTGACTGTCTTTAATGTCTGTCCTTTTCTAAGCAAATTTTTTCTATTATTTCTTTGTTTAACAAAAGCAACAGTTTTTTAGTTAAAGATTTGTTTTTGGTTTCCTTAACAGTGTCATCCTAACCTTACGCACTTTTAATAGGACTTTCCTAATGGACTCTTAAATTTTTTCCCCAAGTCTAGCAAAACTCTTCTACCCTTTACTCACACACCCCACCTTCATAGCCTTACACACTCTCTCTCTTTCTTTAACACTTTACTCTCGTCTTACTTCTTATTTTCTATTAACATTCATTGACTTTTATCTTCTTTTTTTTTTGTTGTTATATATTGCCTGTTTTTCCTTTCAGTTCCGTTTTTCTATATAATGTTGCAAAATATTGTTTTTCTCCCCTCCCCCTTTTATTACTTTTCCTTAAAATTTATTATGCCATATTTTTGCCTCATGTTGTCATTGTTTCTATATAAACTTGTGTTTTTATTCCTTTCCGAATTGTCTGTTTTGCTTGTCATTATATTTTGACATTTAACGCATTCCGTTACTTGGTTATTACAGTGTGTATGTAAAAAGAGAGTTTTGTTGTATGTGCGATAGGTTTTGGGGAGAGTTGTCATTTCAACTGTTTGTGACAGTTCGTTTTTTGTTTTTTGCAGTTGCTATATAAAACAATTTTATTATTATTTTTGTTGTTGTAGCTGTTTGTGCAAATTGTTATTGCATGAATGTGCAAAATATTTTATGAATTTTTCATTGTTGTTGTTTCTTTTAGTTTTGTTATTTTGTTGTTAATGTTAAAGGGGGGAAATGTTGGTGGCGCTTTTACTTCTAAAATTGACTTCCGCCTAAAAATCAATAATGAAGTTTTGTCTTCATAATATTTAATAGAATTTCGAATAAATTTAAGTAAAATTTAAGGAGAACTTTACATAAATGTTAGTGTAAGTAAAGTTCAGTTACAGTTTTTTATTCAGTTCTAGTTCAGTTCTAGTTCTAGTTCAGTTCTAGTTCAGTTCTAGTTTAGTTCTAGTTCAGTTCTAGTTCAGTTCTACTTAGTATAGTTCTAGTTCGGTTTTAGTTCAGTTCAAGTTCGGTTCTAGTTCGGTTCTAGTTTAGTTCTAGTTCAGTTCTAGTTCAGTTCTAGTTCAGTTCTAGTTCAGTTCTAGTTCAGTTCTAGTTCAGTTCTAGTTCAGTTCTAGTT
>NC_060950.1:67758210-67762018 GCF_022045245.1 Lucilia cuprina | reverse complement strand
TATAGACTAGACTATAGACTAGACTATAGAATAGACTATAGACTAGACTATAGACTAGACTATAGACTAGACTATAAACTAGACTATAGACTAGACTATAGACTAGACCATAGACTAGAATATAGACTAGACTATAGACTAGACTATAGAATAGACTATAGACTAGACTATAGACTAGACTATAGACTAGACTTTAGACTAGACTATAGACTAGACTATAGACTAGACTATAGACTAGTCTATAGACTAGACTATAGACTACACTATAGACTACACTATAGACTACACTATAGACTGCACTATAGACTGGACTATATACTACACTATAGACTAAACTACAGATTAGACTGCAGACTAGACTACTGACTATAATATAGATTATATTATATGTATACTTGACTATAGACTAAGCAATAGTCTAATCTAGTCTGGAAACAATAGCACCAATCCCATTATTTGAAGAATAAAGCTAAATAAATTAATATTAAATTTTGGCGCACCCTTTACATTTAAAAAAAAAACTTTTCAAATCACAGGATGTAATTTACAATTAAATATTTAGTATGTATAACCTAAAAATATGTTCATACATATTTATTATATATTCTGTAAACTAAGCAAAATAGTTATTGAAAAAAAAATAAATTACAAAAAACAACATTAACTCTAAAATCGTTATAGAATTTAAAAAGTTATTTATTGAAAACATATGCCATAGTTACAACAATAATAATAACAAATGAGAAATATATAAACAAATACGTAAAATTCACACAGGACTTTAAACCGGATGTAAAAGTATGTGTGTATACAATTAATAACTACAACTAAATTCCCTGTAACAAACAAACTACGTATAAAAATTAAATTATAAAATTTTTAGGTTAGAATAAATAAATTTATTTTTATAGATTTGTTTTTTTATATTTTTATAGATTTGCAAAATATTTAATATATTGAGTGGTATTTTTGTAAATAAAGTTATTTTCCTGTATTTATCTGTGTGTGTGTTTTTTTAACAAACTCAATTTAAATTTTAAATATTTTATTTTAAAATTAATGTTTACAAATTAGTCTGTGTGAATAGAATTTATGTATTCGTGTTTAATGAGCAAGGGATTTTTCATGGATAGAAAGGAAAATTAGTCTAAGTATTTAAATAATTTAAGTAATGCACGAAGACAACTAGAAGTGAACTATAATTGAAGTAGAACTGAACTAGAACTGAACTAGAACTGAACTAGAACTGAACTAGAACTGAACTAGAATTGAACTAGAACTGAACTAGAACTGAACTAGAACTGAACTAGACCTAAACTAGAACTGAACTAGAACTGAACTAGAACTGAACTAGAACTAGAACTGAACTAAAACTGAACTAGAACTGAACTAGAACCGAACTAGAACTGAACTAGAACTGAACTAGAACTGTACTAGAAATGAACTAGAACTGAACTAGAACTAAACTAGAACTGAACTAGAACTGAACTAGAACTGAACTAGAACTGAACTAGAACTGAACTAGAACTGAACTAGAACTGAACTAGAACTGAACTAGAACTGAATTAGAACTGAACTAGAACTGAACTAGAACTGAACTAGAACTGAACTAGAACTGAACTCGAACTGAACTAGAACTGAACTAGAACTGAACTAGAGCTGAACTAGAGCTGAACTAGAACTGAACTAGAACTGAACTAGAACTGAACTAGAACTGAACTAGAACTGAACTAGAACTGAACTAGAACTGAACTAGAACTGAACTAGAACTGAACTAGAACTGAACTCGAACTAGAACTGAACTAGAACTGAACAAGGTCCGAACTAGAACTGAACTAGAAATACACTAGAATTGAACTAGAATGGAACAAGAGCTAGAACTAACCTAGAGGTGAACTTAAACTGAACTTAAAACTTTTTCTCAAGCAATATTTTACTTTCATTATTTATGTGCAACTTAGTTTTTAAAATACCTTTACATTTTTTCTCCTTCTAGGATATATAAATCCCTTTCAATGGCAATCAACTAAAAGAAAACACAGTAAATTTTTCTTATGCAAACTCCCAATGCATTTCATCTCATCATATATTTTTTTCATTATTCTACATTTATTTACATACTAAGAACTATTTTCTACTACATACATATATTAAAACTATTCTTCTATGTTACTATAAACGGTTTTTCCTCGGTGGGACATTCAAATTTTGCAAATGGTTCTAAAAATACAGTTTGTTTTTTCCCTTTAGGCTGCAGCATATTATTCCATAAGGCATTCGCTATAGCAGCATGACCCAATTGACTGAAATGAAAACAATCACTGGAAAAATAACGTAAATCTGTATCGCCATTGGCCAGTATAGGCATACTAACGTTTGCCGTAAACGGTTGATATAAAACAATAAAATCATCTGTTTTAAATTCTGGCAATTCGGCAACATATTTGTCAACTGCCTGCCAACGTGTTATATAGTTATAAGCTCTTTTGATAAATTCAGGACTATAGAGTTCGCTAAAAATACAATGACAGCCAACACGATGAACAGCTTGACAGGCAAGTGGAATATTTTTCATTGGCAGCAGAGAGGTGACCATATTAGGAACAGATAAGAGATTAATTACCAACCTGGGAACATTATCTCGTAGCAGCGTAAGTGCATTTCGCAAATCACGTTCATGTTTACGCAGAAAATCCACCATATTATCATGATGACACATATCAGAGCAAATGTCGTTGTTACCTACAAAAATTGTTAATAATTTCCAATGATTTTTAAAATCCACTTTAGGATCACTTTTCAAACGTGCTATAAATATATTCGATTGATAAACTAAGTCACGGGACATAATCATTGGTTCAGCTATATTTAAATGTGAATTACGGTTAACAGTTAAAACTTCACCCGTAGCATAACCATATAGTTTTGGATTGAAAACTTTTAGTATATTAGGTAAAGTTAAAACCGTACGCCAGTCCTCTATGCCACCGCCGGAAAAAGCCAAACCTCTAAATTCCATGGCAATGTGTATTATCTGTTCTGAAATAATACCATTACCGGCTGACAAAGAATCACCTATGGCACCCACCACATCTATATCTCCGGGTCTTAATTTATGCACTGATTTAGGTGGTTCCCAAGAACGGGTATTATTTAATTTACAGGGAAAATCTTCTCCTTTTAGACGAGGTCTTTGTATTTTTCCCTTTTTCCAGTTGTATTTTATCAAATAATTCCAATCATTATAAGCATTGTTGAGTAAAACTTGTCGCATCCACACCATGAAGCCACGAAAGTTGTCTAGATCAGTCACTAACAAATTACCATTGCCAACTTTATTCCAGTTAAAATGTGTCTTTTGTATACCAGAACGTTTTAGAAAATAGTCTACGTCGTTTGATCTGTAGGGTTGTAATGCTATTGTGGTAGTAATTAAGGCACTGGTGCACAGAAAAAGGTGGGAGGGTTTCATGATTTTGGCTATATAGGTTGGAGAAGAGTTTAGGCAGAGTACTGAAAAGAGATAAACAACGTGAACTGAATTAAAGCTGAACTAGAACAAAACTAGAACTGAACTGGAACAGAACTAGAACAGAACTAGAACAGAACTAGAACAGAACTAGAACAGAACTAGAACAGAACTAGAACAGAACTAGAACAGAACTAGAACAGAACTATAACAGAACTATAACAGAATTATAACAGAACTAGAACAGAACTAGAACAGAACTAGAACAGAACTAGAACAGAACTAGAACAGAACTAGAACAGAACTAGAACAGAAGTAGAACAGAACTAGAACAGAACT
>NC_060950.1:67747897-67758110 GCF_022045245.1 Lucilia cuprina | reverse complement strand
ATCTATCTATCTATCTATCTATCTATCTATCTATCTATCTATCTATCTATCTATCTATCTATCTATCTATCTATCTATCTATCTATCTATCTATCTATCTATATATGTGGTAATATTCTGAATTTAGAGGAATCAAAAGTGTCCATATCATAAAGTGTTATGATAAGCCAGACAATCGCAGGGAACTTGTATCGATTTTGCAACTTATTCTGATAATTTTCAATAGTTTATAATCTTCTCAAACTTAAGATATCTATATAAATGTATATAAACTTTGTACATATTACCAATATTAGCTACATGAATTTTAACGTGTTTCAAACAAAAAACAAAACATTTGGACATAAATTGAATTTTCCCCGAAAAAAAATTTATCAATTTTAAAGCAATTTCAATTTGCTGCTATCAAGAGAAAAAAAAAAAAAAAAATAAAAAAACAAAATTATATGAACTTCATATAATAAAGTGGCAAGTCTATAATCCTTCAATCAAATATCTATTACAAAATACCAAATCTGTGTTTGTGTATGTAAGTTTATAATGATGTAGTATATGCACTATCACGAATCGAACAAAAAGAAATACAACGTCCTAATTTTTAGAAATACAAACGTAACTACATATAGAAAGTGAGGAAGGAGCAAAGGGAGTAAATCATAAGACCCAACAAATTGAAAACTTTATGCAGTGGCACATATACAACAATAACAATTTGCTCGTATCTTTGGAAAAAGAAAAAAAAACAAACAAAATAACCCACCATGATAAAGATAAATCATTTGAAGACGTAGATACACTTATACATTCACTTACATTTATACATAACTAAACATATCTTCTAAATACATATTCAATGAACAAATATAGATACAAATTCAATTTTTTACAAATATTTTTTCGAAATAAAAATGAATGAATGTGTAAGATGATGATAAAGTGGAGAGTGGCAGGAACGAAAAGAAGAAATAAACACACACATCATATAGAATAGATAAAATTGAAAGAATAAATAAAACAGCCCAAAAGAACGAAAGGCAACAAACTGAATACCATGTGAAACGTGACATGAATTGTTCTTAAGTGATTTTTAATAGTTCACGTGCGCTATGTTTAAAAAAAAAAGAAAATTATATATTTTTTTGACAAAATACCGCCGGAACTTAACACAGATACAGAAAAGTACGCCACACACTAGATAACACAAATGTTGTTGTCTCTAAGCAACAACAACAACTATAAGGAGCCACAAATACATACGTATGTATGAAGAGTTAAAGCCTAAAGTGTATTTCCCTTAAATACATATGCATTTTTTCGTTTTGTGTAATAATCTTTGGCAAGACTTTCAAATCGCTCCTTTTACTTAGTTGCTGCATCAGCAAATGAGTTTGAAGGTGAACAAACATTCGTTATTCTGATAAAAAGCAGATTAAAGTTGAAAATTTCGTTTTATTTTTCAACTTGGTTTTGTATTGCTATTTCTTTTTAGGGGAAAATCTTTAAAACAACTAGATTTCTTTTCTGGAGCGTTTGCTGAAGATTGATATTTTGAAAAATAATTTAAACAAACAGCTTATTGGAAAGTTTGTTTTGTTTTTTTTTTTTTTTTTTTTTTTTTTTTTTGTGAGATAAAGACAGTTTTGGTTATTGGGAATGAATTGTGATAAAGAATTTTGTAACTTTTTTCCAGACTAATGACTTGCTATCATTTTGTTGCGTTTGACTCTATGTAGACATGTGTTATCATGGTAACTTAACTTAAATGAAGCATTTGTAATCGGCTCAAGTCTCCTGTGATTTTTTGTCCTCAACAGCTTCCCCCCGGGGGCATGTTACCTTGGCGAGACCTCCGCCTTGGTGTTATTGCAATCCCGGGGTATAAAGAGGTGGCCAATAGCTCCAGTCTGGCCGGGACTGAAAAATTAGTTACAGTCTACTGCTTGGCTTAGTCCTTGCATAGATTGCCAGAGGTCAGACGACCAGAGCACCGCATAATCTGGTACTATGAGTGGCCAGTTGCCCGCAGGATTATGTCCTGACTGATCAGTTAGTTAAGGTTCCTTCTAGATCCATGTAGAGGCTGTGGTTTAAACCCAAATTCACGTGGAAAGTAAGTGGCGGTTAAAAGACTGATGCATGATAATAGTCAATATTTCGGGATAAGTTCGGTGTTGTTGCCGAAAACAACAGATACCTCACAGAGGAGTGACTGTGGGACTAAGCGTTGGAAATGAGTTGGTATTAATTGTATATGGTACGGGATGAATGTGAGGTTCGGCGGGTCTTTACCCCACCCGTCTACCTAATGAATGTGTCGTATGTTTTTCTCTTATGAATGTGTCGTATGAATGAGATGTGTGCTGGGTTGAATGATGATGAATGAAAGGTATCCTATACTTATGATAACATTAAATTTTCCTTCCTTGTCCAGATATGTTCAGAGTTTACTCTGTTCATATCAGAATTACCACAGTATGTCCCTGTGAGTAAAAACAATATCTACGACTTATAGATGGATCGTACTTCGGTCCACCGCTTACGTCTCTAAATGATGTTGCCGAATCAACAGAGGCTATCCAATGGTCAGAGATTAGATAGCTCGACTACTCCAGCAAAGTACTTGTACATAGACCGGTCAAGCCAATGTACAAAAATTGCCACCTGAGTTCTTCATTGAAGAACAAAGGGGGCGATGGCAGACCATTCTTAAGTCTACCCAGTGGATGAAAAAGAGCACCATGTGATAAGGCCGCCATGGCAGGTGCTCACGTTTAAACTCTTGACAGTCATGTCGTTAGTTAGTTAGTTAGTTCGTTAGTTAGTTAGTTAGTTAGTTAGTTAGTTAGTTAGTTAGTTAGTTAGTTAGTTAGTTAGTTAGTTAGTTAGTTAGTTAGTTAGTTAGTTAGTTAGTTAGTTAGTTAGTTAGTTAGTTAGTTAGTTAGTTAGTAAGTTAGTTAGTTAGTTAGTTAGTTCGTTAGCTAGTTAAATATATATTTAGTTGGTTAACTAGTATCCCCCAACCACTCTTTCTTAGAATTCTGCTTCCCTTTTTTCACACATCAATATGAAGTATATAATTAAATGCTTTTACATCTTGCCTAATTAACGCCAAGGCACTTTAATCCGAAGAAGTTTTTCATATCTTTGCAACGCGATCAGTAATCGCAGTGACATGCAACCATCTTACAATGAGAAATAAAAACCATAGTATTTGCTGTATAATGTGTGGCATGTAAAACATGCATTTACATTTACGCTTCATCAATTCAATAAGAAGACGAACAGCAGCAACAACAAAAACAATAAGACAAAAATCTGATGTACTTAAAAACTAAAAGAAAAATCAAGGGTTCTTAAAAAGATCCACAATAACCAAGAAGAAAAAAGAATCAAAATCTGTTAAAACTTTTCAAAAAAAGTGGAGACACAGTATTTCAAGGCAACATTTTTGTTTGAGTTTAAACAGGAAAGATATGTTCTCTTGGATTTTTGCAACAAATGAAATTGTGTTTCGAAATCACGTGCTTGATGACATATTTTTATTTTCGTTCTTTACCAAAAAGAACGAAAATAAAAAGTAAAGAATTTAAGTTCTAGTTCAGTTGTAGTTCAGTTGTAGTTCAGTTGTAGTTCAGTTGTAGTTTAGTTTTAGTTCAGTTGTAGTTCAGTTCTAGTTCAGTTCTAGTTCAGTTCTAGTTCAGTTCTAGTTCAGTTCTAGTTCAGTTCTAGTTCAGTTCTAGTTCAGTTCTAGTTCAGTTCTAGTTCAGTTCTAGTTCAGTTCTAGTTCAGTTCTAGTTCAGTTCTAGTTCAGTTCTAGTTCAGTTCTAGTTCAGTTCTAGTTCAGTTCTAGTTCAGTTCTAGTGCAGTTCTAGTTCAGTTCTAGTTCAGTTGTAGTTCAGTTCTAGTTCAGTTCTAGTTCAGTTCTAATTCACTTCTAGTTTAGTTCTAATTCACTTCTAGTTTAGTTCTAGTTAACACAACCTCTTTGAAAAATGTTTTAAAATCCTCACAGTTCTAGGCAGTTTTTTTATATATTTTTTTATAAAATTAATGATGATTTTCTATCAAAAATTTTGCAAGAAAAATACTGCAAACGCATAATGGCAGCAATTACGATTTAAACACAAAAATCACAAAGAACATTTTAAATAAGACAGACAATCAGCAGCAGTAGTGAATAGACGAGGCAAAGAAGACAAAAAAAAATCTAAAAATCATTGAGTAAAATGAAAACAGATGTTGAAAATCAGTAGCACATTAAATGCAGCTCATGTGGAAATTTAATTGTTGCCACAGTTGTATACGATTTCGGTGTATTTCTGCTGTTGATCTCTTTTTCTTTACAATTGCAATTTCATATTGTATATATTTTGCTTACGAAAGATTTCCACTGAAAATCATTAGTTAAGGGGGATGTTTAAATGAAATGGGGTTGATGGTGGAATTTATATGAATTAGGGGTAACAAATACTTATAAATTTATATTCGTAGAAAAAAAAAGAACATATATAAATTCTTAATGTTTTAGGTGTTTTTAATTGCCCAAAAATATTATGATTTTATTAAAGACATTATATTCCAAATCACAGTTGAAATTTAAACCATAATTATTGGGGTGTCTTGTATGGTTTTTTTCTTTAGAAATTTCTATTAAAAATAGAAGAAAAAAAGAAATTTTCAGGTCATTGACTTGTGGAAAATTACAACATTTTTTTTTTTTCAATAAATATTTTGAATTTTTTTCCTATTTAAATTTTAAAATTTAAACAGCTTTTTTGTATAAATTTAAGGGTTTTTCTTACGTTTGCCACTAAATTGCGTGCGTGCTTGTGTAACTCTCTAAGTGATTAATGAAAATTTTCACAAATTTTTAATAGATTTTCCTTTTCATTTCATTTGTTGTTGAATATTTGTAATATATCGTTAAAGTAACATTATATGATTAGTAATTTTTTTTGTTTTGTTTTCTAAATACTTGGGTTTTTTGCCAGCTGAGGCTTTTTTTCGCTTTTATAAAGTCTGTGCTTGTGTGTTTTTTTTTACCCATGATTACAAATGATTTTTGCAGATTCCCTAAGGATTATGCACTTTTAGGTTTTTATACAATACAAATGAAATGCATTTTCTTTTTTTTTTTTTGTTTATTTCGAGGATTATGAAGCTAATGTGACGTGTCATTGTTATTTTGTTTAGTCATAATTTTAAGGATTTTGAAAATTTGTGCGTTATATTTGAAGGGCACAAAAGTCAGTTTAGATTTATATCAAAGTTAAGAATTTTTATTAGAATTTATGGGGTTAAACAAGTAAGAAATTTTAGTTTGGTGAGGCCGAAAATATAATTTTTATAATAAAACTTTTAAGTTGAATTGTACCTTGCCTCAGCCATACTTAAACCTTTAAGTATTATACCCTTCACCTTTGTGAGAAGGGTATGTATAAGTTTGTCATTCCGTTTGTAATTTCTATAATATAATTGTCCGACCCTATAAAGTATATACATATTCTGGATCATTATAGATAACGGGGTCGATTAAGCCATGTCCGTCTGTCTGTCTGTGTGTATGACTGTCGAGAGTTTTAAAGTGAGCACTTGCCTTGACGGCCTTATCTCACGGTGGTCTTTTTCATCCACTGGGCAGTCTTGAGAACGGTCTACCATCGCCCCTTTGTTCTTCAATGAAGAACGCAGGTGGCAATTTTTGTACATTGGCTTTGACCCGTCCATGCACAAGTACTTTGCTGGAGTACTCGAGCTATCTATTCTCTGACCATTGGATGGCCTCTGTTGATTCTGCAACAGCACCTAAAGACGTAACCGGTCGACCGAAGTACGATCCACCAATATGCCGAAGACATTTTTCTTACTCACAGGGATACTCTGTGGTAATTGTGATATGAACAGAGTATACTCTGAACATATCTGGACAATCACATTTATCCCGTAGCATATACAATTAATACCAACTCATTTACAACGCTTAGTCCCACAGTTACTCCTCTGTGGGGTATCTGTTGTTTTCGGCAACAGCACCGAACTTATCCCGAAATATTAACTTTATCAAGCATCAGTCTCTTAACCGCCATTTACTCTCCCCGCGAATTTGGTTTAAACCATAGCCACTACGTGGATCCCGAAGGAACCTCAACCAACTGACCAGCCAAGACATAGTCTTCCGGGCAACTGGCCACCCATAGTACCAGATTATGCGGTGCTCTGGTCTGGTAATCTATGCAAGGACTAAGCTAAGCAGTAGACTGTAACCAATATTACAGTCCCGGTCAGACTGGGGGTATTGGCCACCTCTTTATACCCCGGAATTGCAACATTACCAAGACGGAGGTCTCGCTAAGGTAGCATGCCCCCGGGGGAATCTTTCTGTGTATATAGAAATCAGTTTTCAAAAGACCTCGGATATCTGTGAGATCCGAACTTTCTATAATTCTATTGAGATACGATCGAATAGAACGCTATTTAAAATCAGTCCAATCGGTCCATAAAAAACGAAGATATGAGTAAAATTCCTAGCCTAGTATGTAGAATCTGAATTAGGTGAGAGATAACTCATAAAAGGGAACTTTTTGGTGCTTTTTCGTTTTTCAAAAGGTACTTTTTGAGTTTTCTATAATAATAAACTTAGAAACATGAAATTAAGTATGTAGAGTCCGGATTAGGCGAGAACCCATAAAAGGGGACTTTTTGGTACTTTTTCGTTCTACAAAAGGTACTTTTTGAAATTTCTATATATTTAACCTAGAAACATGAAGTTAAGTATGTAGAGCCCGGATTAGGCGAGAACCCATAAAAGAGGACTTTTTGGAAGTTCTTCGGTCTACAAAAGGTACTTTTTGAATTTTCTATAATATTAAGCATAGAAACATGAAATTTAGAATGTAGGACCTTGACTAGGTAAGAACCTATAAAAAGGGACTTTTTGGTACTTTTTTGTTCTACAAAAGGTACTTTTTGAATTTTCTATAATATTGAACCTAGAAACATGAAATTTAGAATGTAGGACCTTGACTAGGTAAGAACCTATAAAAAGGGACTTTTTGGTACTTTTTCGTTCTACAAAAGGTACTTTTTGAATTTTCTATAATATTGAACCTAGAAACATGAAATTTAGAATGTACGACCTTGACTAGGTAAGAACCTTGAAAAAAGGACTTTTTGGTACTTTTTCGTTCTACAAAAGGTACTTTTTGAATTTTCTATAATATTGAACCTAGAAACATGAAATTTAGAATGTAGGACCTTGACTAGGTAAGAACCTATAAAAAGAGACTTTTTGGTACTTTTTCGTTCGACAAAGGGTACTATTTGAATTTTTTTATAATATTAAACATAGAAACATGAAATTAAGTTTGAAGAAAAAAGTCGAATTTTGGTTAGAAATAAAAGTGATCACAGATTTTCATTGTTTTCGTCCTAGCGCCTTTAGTTTGGCTAGAAAATGGACTTTTATGTTTTTACACAAAAAATCAAAATTTTAGGAAAAAACTGCAATTTTTGATAAAAATAAAAGTGATCACAGATTTTCATTGTTTTCGTCCTAGCGCCTTTAGTTTAGTCAGAAAATGGAGTTTTAGATTTTTACACAAAAATTCAAATTTTTTTAGAAATAAAAGTGATCACAGATCTCCATCTTTTACTTTCTAGTGCCACTAGTTTAGCCAGAAAAGGGTTTTTTTATGTTTTGCAACAAACCTTATTTAACCTTCAGACTATAAGAAAGAGAAGAAAATCAACCACATACGAATAGCTCCAATCATATATACAAAATATCTTAAACAACACTACTAGCAAGTACTTATTAAAATTAAAATAAGTAAATAAGTATTGCAACTAGCGCGTGTGTTTAAGTGTAATAATTTATAATTAAATACTTCTTGCTTGTTGTCTGAAAAACTCAAGTAAATAATAAAATTACAATTTTATGTTGCAGCAACATTGTAGACATAGACATATGTATATATACAACAATCATGCCGACCCGATAACAACAATAACAGTAGCAACAACATAAACAAGAACAAATTATTAATTGAGGTCGTTATATAAAGTATTTCTTTGTTAATGTGTGTTTTACGTACATAAAGAAAAAAATTTACAAAAAAAAAAAAAAATGAAAGAAGGGACATAGTACATTTATGCAATAAGGGAAAGTTTTCTACATGTGTTGTGTTGTGACTGCAGCTTTCTGCTCATTTTATTTTCATGTGTAAATTTATTTTCCTGCAAGGAAGTGCATCTTTATGCATCAATGCTTATTACATGTATAGACATACATACATATGTATATACGTGTGTGTGTTGCACAGTAAATAAGTGTCTGGAATTAAATTCTGTTTCTTTATGTTGTTGCTGTTGTTGGTTTTATATCATTTGGGATTCATATAATAAAACGATCGCTTTGTAGACCAAACATTCATTTGCTTCTTTCTGTTCTGTTTTTGACTCATAATCATAAATTTTAAGTTTCTTGTTCTTTTTCGATCATTTTCATTATAATTTATTTTTAACTTCTGCTCCTGTTTTTTCCCTCCAGTTTGAAGAAGAGGAAGTTTTATATGTGTGTTCGTGTGACATAAACAAGTGTAAAGTTTTCTATTTTCGATTTAATTGAAATTTATGTTACTGAATATTTCAAATTAGTTTTGTTCTTTCCTTCGCTGTTTATGAGAGTTTCGAGGCAGTTTTGTCTTTATTTTATTTTTAAATTTCAAGGTTCAATAAGTTTTTCTAACGGATATAAGGTAAATTTATTTTTCAAAAATAGTATTTTTAAAACTTTGTTACGCTGCAGTGAAGGTGTTGACATCACCTGTTTAGCAAAATGTTAGAAAAGTGCTATGACATGTGTCCTTAGTAATAAGGATAAAAAAATGTCTGAAACATCAAAGCTCCTCTTCAAAGCGCAATGAAATATTTTCCAATATTTCCTTTTTCTCTTTCAAATCGTTAACAGGTTTATTAAACCCAGAATAATATAATAAATATCTAAAACTAGCAATTAACCCCGAGGTGTAATTAAAATTTTCAAAATTATTTCTCCCATATTAAACTGTTTGTTAAACACAATACAATTTATTTATTCTAAAACCATGTCTTGCTATACATCTCTCTCTCTCTCTCTGTCCCCCTCCTCAACCCCTTTTATAAGCATTATAATTTTATATCAAAATTATGTGGTTTTCCATACAATTAAAATGAAATCCTAGTTAAAGGATCTCAAATATTCTTCTTAAGTATGTATATGTATCTTATAATAGTTAAATTTCTTATATGTTGCAGCAAGTTAAGGTTATATCTTTGAATTATATAGTATATGTTTTGTTGTTGTTGCTGTTGTTGTTATTATTAATATTTCATTAAATATTAAGAAGAAGTGTTTGCAATTAAATTTATCTACTAGTTGGGAAAAGTTTCCTATTCATGACACAACATTTAGTTGAACAAACATATCCTATATTCAGAAACCAAAATTTACATATTTATACACCTTACAAACAGTTTGATAGAGTAAAATTGACTTTCTTATCTTCAGCAAACAATAGTCGACTTGTCGATAGAGTTTATAAGAAATTGTGAAGAGGTAAAGAGGGTTGTAGGAAAAGTTGTAGTATAGTTGTAACTGGGTTCTAAGTATGATCATGTTCTGTACAGTTATAGTTCTGTTCTAGTTCTATTCTAGTTATGTTCTGTTCTAGTTCTGTTCTAGTTCTATTCTAGTTCTGTTCTAGTTGTGTTCTAGTTCTGTTCTAGTTCTGTTCAAGTTCTGTTCTAGTTCTATTCTAGTTCTGTTCTAGTTCTGTTCTAGTTCTATTCTAGTTCTGTTCTATATCTATTCTAGTTCTGTTCTGGTTCTGTTTTAGTTGTGTTCTAATTCTGTTCTTGTTCTGTTCTAGATCATTTCTAGTTCAGTTCTAGTTCTGTTCTAGTTTTGTTCAAGATTTGTTCTAGTTTTGTTCTAGTTGTGTTCTAGTTCTGTTCTTGTTCTGTTCTATTTCTGTTCTAGTTCTATTCTAGTTGTGTTCTAGTTGTGTTCTAGTTCTGTTCTTGTTCTGTTCTAGTTCTGTTCTGGTTCTGTTCTAGTTCTGTTCTGGTTCTGTTCTAGTTCTGTTCTTGTTCTGTTCTAGTTCTGTTCTGGTTCTGTTCTAGTTCTGTTCTAGTTCTGTTCTAGTTCTGTTCTAGTTCTGTTCTAGTTCTGTTC
>NC_060950.1:67744061-67747797 GCF_022045245.1 Lucilia cuprina | reverse complement strand
GAACAGAACTAGAACAGAACTAGAACAGAACTAGAACAGAACTAGAACAGAACTACAACAGAACTAGAACAGAACTAGAACAGAACTAGAACAGAACTAGAACAGAACTAGAATGGAACTAGAACCGAACTAGAACAGAACTATAACAGAACTATAACATTTGATCTTTAACTGATTTGAAATTTTTTCGAAATTTGTCAGCTATAACTTCTTTACTCTGTTTATACAAGGTTTACATTTCTCAATCATTATCCACTAATATTTACCTTGAAGTATAAACTTTTTTATTAAATAACTTTCTTTTTTCCTTTTAGTTATCTTAAATCACCAAACATTAATCTAAATAATATATATATTTTTTTGTTCACTCAATTTCACTTTTTCTCTTGTTACACCTTCTTATTTAAATACAATTTATTCTATTTCTTTTTTTTTAACTTATGTGGCAGTTGAACGCTGTAAACTCTTTACTGGTTTCGTAATAACTGAAATTATGAAATCAAATTACCTAAAAAATATAACTGTCTAGTTTAATGTAGCAATTTTTTTTTGTCTCTTCTTTGTGATAAACATTTTATTTAACAAATATACATAAAAAACGTCTAGAACTTGAGGTAAATAAATGTAAAAAAAAATAATATATAAAAAGTACACAAATAAATTGCTAGCAATATAAAAATGACCGAGACATTCAAAGTGCTGGAGAGAAAAAAACAATTAAGCTACAAAATATTTATACTTAAAAAAAGAACAACCGGCGACTATTTAAAAAAAACACTTTGAAAATAAACAAAATCACACGTCAAAATATGAGTGTGTGAGTTTTTTCAATTTCTTTACATTTGAAGTCTGGGGAACGCTATAAGTATGATTTTGATCAGTTATTATCAAACTAATGATCTTCAGTGGTTAATAGAGATCCTTAAGTTAGTGATAGTGATCTTAACACTTATTCCTGATCAGTCCTGTTCATGTTGCTGATCTTTAACAATTGATGATATTGATGGTACAAGCATTTAGGGTATCCCATAGTCGACCATAATGATGTTCATTTAATAATTAGTTATAAAATTTACCTTTTTAGAGTTCAAACAAACATGTTGTCATACAAACAATACTAAGTAACTGAACTTGAAAATTATTAAATATAGACACAAAAATAAAGAAAAGGCTAAGAGGTGTCAAGCCCATCACACGTATTTAACTTAAAATATTTTTTAAATTTTATTCCCACAAATGAATAAAATTTAAATTGTAATTGTCATTTTATATAACTGAATCATCATCATGAACCGTGAACTTGTTTCAGTTTATTAAACTTAATAAATCTTAATAAATCTTAATAATTTTTTAAAGATTTTATTATGTCTACAAAAATCATAAAATTTTGCTGTTTTAAAGGTAAAGCTTAAATTCGCCAGAACTACTTTTTATGTAGAACAATTACAATGCTACAAGAATTAAAGCACGTAGCTTTAAAAATATGTTTTTTTTTTAATTTTTTTAACCACTTCCTAAAATAGCAATAAAAAAGTTAAATTTTTTACTAAAAAAAAATGTATAAATAACTAATAATGTTTTGTGATGTAAAATAAACAAAAATTAAAAATTTTTTAAAATTTTTAAATATTTGTTTAGCTTTTTTTAAAACAACTCTAATGAAATGCCGGAAATGTTTACAAAAAACTTAAGGACTTCAGCAAATAAAACTCAGTTTTAAGCACACATTTTCAAGTTTTGACACACGTATCGTATAAATGCCTTTATAGCGAATAATTTTAGACAAAAACTTTATTAATAAAACAAACATATTTGTCCAATTCACAATCAGTGTTGTACAGTTGTATCGTAGTATGTGGTAATTTTTTTACTATTGTTTGGTTTTTGTTTCAAAAAATTTTTTCGAAAAATTGTTTATGACATACAACGCTACAACAATACGACATCGATTGTGAATTGCACAATACAGTCTCTCCATAAAAACTTAAAGTGTTTAGAAATTATCGTTAAAACAATCATATTTATCCAATTCACAATTGGTGTTGTACAGTTGTATCGTAGTATTTCGTAATTTCTTTACTATTGATTTGTTTTTGTTTCAAAAAACTTTGTTCGAAAACCAGTTTATGACATACAACGCTACAACGATACGACATTGATTGTGAATTGGGCAATTCAGTCTCTCCATAAAAACATAAAGTGTTTAGAAATTATCGTTAAAACAAACATATTTGTCTAATACACGTTGTACAGTCTTTCAGTCTTTGTCCAATACACAATCGTTGTTGTACAGTTGTATCGTAGTATGTCGTAATTTTTTCCTATTGTTTGGTTTATGTTTCAAAAAATTGTATTCGAAAAATAGTTTATGACGTACAACGCTATAACGATGCGACATCGATTATGAATTGGACAATTTAGTCTCTCCATAAAAACTTAAAGTGTTTAGAAATTATCGTTAAAACAAACATATTTGTCCAATATTGTTGTAAAGTTGTATCGTACATTTCGCAATTTCTTTACTATTGATATTTTTTTGTTACAAAAAACTTTATTCGAAAACCAGTTAATGACATACAACTCTACAACAACACGACATCGATTGTGATTTGGATAATTCAGTCTTTCCATAAAAACTTAAAGTGTTTAGAAATTATCGTTAAAACAAACATAAGTATTTGTCCAATACGCAATCAGTGTTGTACGGTTGTAACGTAGTATGTCGTACTTTTTTTTACTACTGATTGGTTTTTGTTTCAAAAAGTTTTATTCAAAAACCAGTTTATGACATACAACGCTACAACAATACGACATCAATTGTGAATTGGACAATTCAGTCTCCTCAAAAAAAGTGTTTAGAAATTATCGAAAACACTTCAAATCTCTTATGATTACATATCAATATAATTAAAAATTTTTAATTATATTACTTTTAATCATCCACACAAAACCAATTCCTACGGTCATTTGTAATCTTTGCAGTTAATTCTTCATCTTAACTCATAAACATTCCATCTAACAAAAGTCTTTCATAGTTAGTTTAATAGTCTTTAACCATAATTTAATTTATAACTGATTTTATTAAACCACAAGATATTTTTAATACTATCTCAATATATATATTTTCTTTACAAAAAATATCACCTACACATATGTACATATATTTAAGTAACTAAGAAAATTGTTTTTAAATAACAATAACAACTACTACAAAAATTCATCATAATTTCTAAAATATGTTACAACATAACCTAAAAGTTTATAGAATTTCAATTAATATTCATATATTAATTTACTACAAAAGATAAAGGCAAATTTACTATAACTATATAAACACAAGAATCCCTTAAGAGTTTATAACAAGAAAATCTGTTTTATGTTAAGACACATACAAAAATACATTGTTAAAGAGAAACTGACATTCAACATATATCTATTAACAGATACTGCTGAAGACTATTGGATCCTGATGGTAAAAGGATAGTATTGGTGATACAGTAGCAAATATTTAAAACAATATACAAAAACATTATAATAGTAATACGGTTAGTAATAGTTAAGGTCTGTAGTTACTTCAATACGGAGGGATGTAAAAAAATATACAAAAGGAACTAAGATAGAACCTAAGCACAACTAGAACAGAACTAGAACAGAACTAGAACAGAACTAGAACAGAACTAGAACAGAACTAGAACTGAACTAGAACAGAACTAGAACAGAACTAGAACAGAACTAG
>NC_060950.1:67742105-67743961 GCF_022045245.1 Lucilia cuprina | reverse complement strand
CTGTTCTAGTTCTGTTCTAGTTCTGTTCTAGTTCTGTTCTAGTTCTATTCTAGTTCTGTTCTAGTTCTGTTCTAGTTCTGTTCTAGTTCTGTTCTAGTTCTGTTCTAAATTCCTTTCACGCCCAACTTCGTAAAACTGTATCCTGAAAAACTACGAAGGATATCAACAACAGTAGAAATAATAACATCAGAAACAGAGCTCATTAGTACAAAAAGTCGTAATAAAAAAACAACAACAGCAAAAAAAAACTAAGACGTAATTTTTAACAGAAACTAACAACAGTAAGGAAACTAATAGTAGAAAAAAAAACAAACAAAAAATTCTTCCATTGACAAAGGAAATAAACCAAAAAAACGATAATAATAAAACAACAACACTATCAAAGAAGGAACTAGTAGTAAAACAAAATAATAGAACTTTAACAGAAGAATCAAAGCTGTCTGTTCAATGAATAGAGAACAAACGGAATTGCAGTAATATATATTTTTTTGTAGCTTGATCGTAAATTATTGGAAGCGTCACCTACTAATCAATATAGTCTGATTAGACTTTACTCCAACTTTTGATGGGTAATATTTTACTGAGTTCAAAACATATTATGGAATGTATATCATATTTTTACAATTTAGTCATTAATTATTTCAAGGAATATGTTTTTGATTAAAATTCTAGATTTTGCACAAAATAATAATGATATCAAACCTACTGCAGGGTACAGTATAAAATTAAATTCAATACAAAATACTTTACAAAAGATCACTTTGTTTGCTTAAGACCGGAAAAAACACACAACCCAAAAATTTATTATAACAAAAGTATTAATATTTTTTTGCAACAACAGTTCCATTTTTTTGCGTAACTCATCTGCACAAACAAAAAATAATTTTGTTTTTACAAATCCTTCTATTTACTTAAATAAAAAATTTTGATGTTTATTTTTATGATTATGTCTACTTTTTTTTTATTACTCTTTGTTTTTTAAGGATTCCTTATACCTAAAGCAATTGAAAATCTCTCTAACAAAAATTTGAACTATATTCGTACAAACATCATATAAGCATGTAGTTTTGTAATGAATCGTTAACTATGCTCTCGAACATAGAAGTTTCCTGCCTTTAAACCATAGTAAATACACGATACTAAACATCATACTCCACATCATTGTATGAAAATAGGCAATATTTTGTCAAACACACATACATATTTGTTGTTAAAAAAAGCAATTTTGTATTTAATTGTTACAAATGTCATTGTGACGTTTACCATGTACGCAAAGTGTAGTTTTATTGTTTGCGATTTTTTTATCGCTAGAAAAAATGACATGGGTGCAATTGTTTTTATTGTTATTTACTTTCCTGTATTTGTATTTTAGTTCTTTTTTTGTAATAATACTTATTCTCAACATTTACTTAAACAGGGATTGCATAAGGGAGATGTTTTAGCTGATATTCGAAAAAGATCGTTAAGGACTAGGCTGAAGGCTAGACTAAATGCTATGGTCGATAATATAAACTAGACTATAACTTAGACTATAGACTATACTAAAGACTAGATTATAGACTAGACTATATAATAGACTAGATTATAGACTAGACTATAGACTAGATTACAGACTAGACTATAGAATTGATTATAGACTAGACTATAGACTACACTATAGACTAGACTATAGACTGGACTATAGACTAGACTATAGACTAGACTATAGACTAGACTACAGACTATATTATAGACTACTCTATAGACTGGACTTTAGACTAGACTATAGACTAGACTATAGACTAGACTATAGACTAGACTATAGACTAGACTATAGACTAGACTATAGACTAGACTATAGACAAGACTATAGACTA
>NC_060950.1:67741657-67742005 GCF_022045245.1 Lucilia cuprina | reverse complement strand
TATAGACTAGACTATAGACTAGACTATAGACTAGACTATAGACTAGACTATAGACTAGACTATAGACTAGACTATAGACTAGACTATAGACTAGACTATAGATCATAATGTATACTAGACTATAGACTAGACTATAGACTTGACTATAGATCAGGCTATAAACTTGACTATAGATCAGACTATAGACTTAACTATAGACTGGACTATAGACTAGACTGTTGGCTAGATTAGGCTATAGACAATCCTATAGACTAGACTATAGACTAGACTATAGACTAGACTATAGACTAGACTATAGACTAGACTATAGACTAGACTATAGACTAGACTATAGACTAGACTATAGAC
>NC_060950.1:67728374-67741304 GCF_022045245.1 Lucilia cuprina | reverse complement strand
AGACTATAGACTAGACTATAGACTAGACTATAGACTAGACTATAGACTACACTATAGACTAGACTATAGACTAGACTATAGACTACACTATAGACTAGACTATAGACTGTACTATAGACTAGACTATAGACTAGACTATAGACTAGACTATAGACCAGACTATAGACTAGACTATAGACTAGACTGTAGACTTGACTATAGACTAGAGTATAGACTAGCAACCATGATCTGGACTACAATTCGATTTATTATAGTTCACATTATGAAAACCTCTTATTTTTATACTCTTTTCTATATACATATGTATGTCACAATACGCATCAATTTCAATTGCAGATTTGTCTTCGTTGCATGTTATTTCACCTTTTCGAGTGGAATTTGTCGTTGTTACACGTTTCACGTTTTTTCCTTTCTTCTTTATTACATCTATAAGTCTAAGTCATGCCACTAGTTACCTACTGGTATCATTTATTTTGTAATTCATGGAAAAGAAAATCCTTAAAACTTGTCAAAATTGATGTCAAGCATTTATGGATTTTTATTTTAACTTTTGTTACGTTCGCTACAAACTGCTCCCTAGCAACTATTGTTCCTGTCTGTATATAGTTATAGTAACTATATGTAAAATTAAACTTTTATAAATTTATGTGATTTGCCGTGACTAGCGCTGTAAGAAGCATATATTGATTTTAGATTAAAATTATGAGAAATCACACAAGTCCATGGTGAAAATTTGAAATTTAAATCGAATATTTCAATTGAATAATTTGATTCTATAAAGTTTATATATGATGCAGTTTAATTTACTATTTCATAATTAAATTTCCTTTTAACATTTCTCTAAGTGTACTTTGCACAGATCTCTGACAGTAATCAATAAAACATTTCGTTTTAATTCATTAGGATCATAAACGCCTCAGTGGTTTTTTAAGATCTTTATTTAAACAAACATAAAGAAAACTATTACGAGACAAACGTACAAATGAAAAGTAAAATATCAATCAATTTGTTAAGCTGACAACCCCCCCGAAGGATAACGGCATAAAATCCTTAAAAAATAATGATTACAAAATGAGAACAGGAAGAGGTTAAGGGTAAAAAGGATTAATGCATAACCCCTGTTTTATTTTTTTAATATAAAAATGACAATCAAAAGTATTTAAATGAAAAATCAATTGAAAAATCAAGTTTCCAAGGAATACTACAACTTCAACAATAACAACTAGATATCAGTTGAAATAACAACAGGACAACCCTCTTTAATGACGACATAACAACAACAAGGGCTGATATGATCACATTGTTGAAATCAGACCATAAAACCCACCGATGAGATAGAGTCTAAAGAATTAAAGGATGAAAGTTAAACATGAATGAATGAATGTTGCAATGGCCTTGTGAGTTTAAATATCTGTCCGTCTATCAGTCTCTGTATTTATTTTTGTAGTGTCAACTGGGGTGCAGTTGAGTAAAATTAAACACTAAAATGCAAAAATTAAAAGGAAAAAAACTTAAATAAACAACAGAGAAAGTTAAAAACAATTGTGTTAAATTGTAAACAAAACAGGGCACAACAAAAGCAGCGTAATATAATACACAGGGAAGGAATCAGGCCATAGTCATGTCCTTTTTATTTAATATTTAAAACACAAATTTTGAAATGGGGTTGTTTTAATATACATATACATACGATTTTAGAATATTTGTTTTACTGATATTATTCCACTAACATATCACTGTGACCAGGTAATGAAATTGATAATTATCCTTTTTTTCTTATCCTCATATACTGCCTACATACATGGGAGCAACTCTCTGTGTGTCTGTGTTTCATGTAAATTTTATGCATTTGATAATTAATATTTATGTTCGCAGAGTGTTAGTGTGAATCATATAAAAAAACGGAAAAATATTTAAATGTTTGTTCATTTTAATTTATGTGTCCCAAATGCTGACAGTTGCATTTTGAGTCAAAGCAAGCTGACCGAGCGACCGACCCCCTTTGAAATAAAAAACTAGTTTTCACCCTGCAGTTATTTGACATTTTTCATATAAAAATTTTATTGCGTTAAATTAATGCAATTTGACAGTTTATCTCTTAATTGCATAAATTTAAATACAACAGCGAGACACGCACGAATAGAAATCAAATGCATTAAACAGTGCGGAGTAAATGTGGCAAAGTATTTGAAATTTATTGTTTGTTGAAAACAAATCAATTGAAATTTAGGGGCAAGAGTAAGGACAAGAGAAAGACAATTATATACAAACTATAAAGTAGATAGTCTAGACCAGACAGGCCTATAATTTAGACTAAATAAAAGACTAGAACACACAACGGACTAGACTATAGACTAGACTATTCACTGGACTAGACTATAGAATATATTTTAGACTAAATGTAACACTATACTATAGACTTGACTATAGACTAGACTATAGACTAGACTATAGACTAGAATATAGACCAGACTATAGACTTGACTATAGACTAGACTATAGACTAGACTATAGACTAGACTATAGACTAGACTATAGGCTAGACTATAGACTAGACTATAGACTAGACTATAGACTAGACTATAGACTAGACTATAGACTAGACTATAGACTAGACTTTAGACTAGACTATAGACCAGACTATAGACTAGACTATAGACTAGACTATAGACTAGACTATAGTCTAGACTATAAACTAGACTATAGCCTAGGCTATGGACTAGACTACAGACTAGACGTCAGACTGGATTATAGACTGGATTATTTACAAGACCGAACAATTGACTTGACTATAGACTAGGCTATTGATAAGACTATAGACCAGATTACAGACTGGACGTTAGGCTAGACTATAGACTAAACCATAGACTAGACCAGAGATTAGACTGTAGACTATTCTTTAAGACTAGACTTTAGACTATACTAAAGACTAGACTATAGATTAGACTATTGCCTGAACTGTTGACTAGATTATAGACAAGATTATAGACTAGACTATAGACCGAACAATTGACTTGACTATAGACTGAGCTATTGATAAGACTATAGACTAGATTACAGACTAGACGTTAGGCTAGACTATAGACAAAACCATAGACTAGACTAAACCAGAGATTAGACTGTAGACTATTCTTTAAGACTAGACTTTAGACTATACTAAAGACTAGACTATAGATTAGACTGTTGACTACACCATAGACTTTACTATACTTTAGTCTAAACTATAGATTATACTATAGTCTAGACTATAGACTAAACTCTAAACTGCACTAGACTATAAACTAGAAAAAAATATAAACTTTATATTTAAAGGAAAATATATCAATTATTATCCTTAATACCAATTCGTTTGATATTCTAAACAAATTTGCTGCCAATATATGTATACAAACTATCCCTCCCCTTTAAAACTACAAACAGAAATTGTTGTGTTGTTGTTGTAGTAGAACTATTTAGTTTTAGTTTGTAGTTTTAGTAGTATTTGTTTTAAAATTGTACGTTTGTATGCTCAAAATGTTTGTTTTAATTTTATTTGCATACTTGTACTTCCAATAAGCACACATAGTATATGTATAGAAGACTATACATACATCTACAAGGACCATCAACAATAATAACAACATTTTCAATTTGTATAGACTTTTGTCAATTTATGTAAATTTACATTATAGTCCTGGTCTTAAAACACACACACACTCACACACACTACAATATATTGACAGAACAACAAAATGTTCAAACGAATCCAATCATAGAGCAAAAAAAAAAAAAAACACATACACATACACATACACTAACATGTATTTGTAAATTAAGTTTTACCTGTGTAGTTAGTTGGTTAGATTGTTTAAAATTTAAATACATTTAATGCAAACAGTCAAATATGCAAATATGTACATATGCACATTTTAGCATATATTCTTAAATGCATGCATGTGTATTGAAATATATAGAGTATATTTGTGTTTATTTAACAATCTTAAAGACTAATGGGTTAATTGTATACAATTAAAGTTTACAATTATTTTTCTATATACAAATATTTCTTAACAAGGACTAATTATCCTTGAGAAAAGAAAGATGACAATTTTTTAAACGTTTTTTTCAGAAAAATATTTGTTAGTTATTTTCCTTAATACAAGAGGATTTTCTATAAATAATGAGAAGATTTTATATAGATAATATTCAGTGAAAGAAAACTTTCCGTGTCATAGAATAGATACAAATGCATTATCCTTTAGAAAAATAATCAATGCAGTAACGTTTTCTAAAGGAAATTTTTAATGCCCAAAGATTTTTTTAAGGAAAAACTTCAATGCGAAAAGATTTTTCTAATTAAAGATCAATGCTAATCGATTTTCTTAAGAAAATCTTCAATGCCAAGAGTTTTTCCCTATAAGCTCTTCAATGCCAAATGATTTTCTCATCAATGCAATTAGAGACTCTTCAATGCGAGTTGTTTTTTTGAAGAAAATGTTCAATATTAAAAGATTTTTAATGCTGAGAGAATTTTTATAGGAAACGAGAAATGCCAGTTAATGCTAGAAGATTTTGCAAAGAAAGTCTTCAATGCAAAAGAAATTTTGCAAAAAACTCCTCAGTTTCTATAGAAAACGTTCAATGCAAGATCATTTTCGTTGTAATACGTTCAATGCTAAATGATTTTCGGTGAAATACATTCAATGCGAAATGAAAAACTTTCAATGCGAGTTGATTTTTGATGGAATACGTTCAATGCTAAATGATTTTCGATAAAAATACATTCAATGCGAGATGAGTTTCTAAGAATAGATCTACAAAAGCTTTAATGCAAAGTTATTTCTTTAAAAAAATCTTCAAAAATTATTGTTTATTTCCTTTACAAACAAATACGTACAACACGTTCAATGCCAGATGATTTCATATGAAATATATTCAATGCGAAATGAAAAACCTTCAATGCAAGTTGATTTTCGTTGAAATACGTTCAATGCGAGATTATTTTCGATGGAATACATTCAATGCTAGATGATATTCTTTAAATAGATCAGCAAAAGCAAATAGATCTTCAATGCGAGATGATTTTCGATGGATACATTCAATGCGAGATGATTTTCTTTAAAAAGACCAACAAAAGCTTTAATGCAAAGATATTTCTTTAAAGAAATCTTAAAAATTTATCGTTTATTTCTCTTGGAAACAAATATCTATAATATTTTCAATTCTAGATTATTTTCATTGGAATATATTCAATGCGAAATGAAAAACTTTCAATGCAACTTGATTTTCGTTAAAATACGTTCAATGCTAGATGATTTTCGGTGGAATACATTCAATGCGATATGAAAAACTTTCAATGCAAGTAGATGTTTGATGGAACACGTTCAATGCTAGATGATTTTCGATGGAATACATTCAATGCTAAATGAAAAACTTTCAATGTAAGTTAATGTTCGATGGAATACATTCAATGCGCGATGATTTCTTTAAAAATATCGGAAAAGTTTTCATGCAAAGATATGTATTTAAAAAAATCTTCAAAATTTATCGTTTATTTCCATTAGAAATAGTCGACTTTCCATTAGAAATAGTCGAGTTTTCGACATTTTTTATTAAGTGAAAAAGTCAATTTTTCGTTTTTTTTTATTTAATTAAAAGTCGACTTTTAGATTTTTCGACAATAAGTATTTTATAAATAGTCGACTTTTAGACTTTTCAATTTTATCGACTGTTTTCCACTTTTCGATTTTATTCGATTTTTTTTCGACTTTTTCCGACTTTTCCGATTTTTTACAAATTTTCGACTTTTTTAGACTTTTTGACTTATTACAACTTTTTTCGACTTTTTGACTTTTTTGCCGACTACTTTTTGACTTTTTTCGAGTTTTTTCCTACTATTTTAGAGTTTTTCACATTTTCTCCACTATTTTAGAGTTTTTGACTTTTTCCGACTTTTTTCGAATTTTTCCGACTTTTTGTCTTTTTACGACTTTTTGACTTTTTTCGACTTTCTTCGGCTTTCTTCGACTTTTCGGCTTTTTCGACTTTTTTAATAATTTCGACTTCTCTCGACTTTTTTCCGTCTACTTTTTGACTTTTTTCGAGTTTTACCAACTATTTTAGAATTTTTGACATTTTTTCCACTATTTTAACATTTTCGACTATTTTTGACTTATTTCTACAATTTTCGACTTTTTCCAACTTTTTTCGAATTTTTCCGACTTTTTGACTTTTTTCGACTTTTTTCAACTTATCGACCTTTTTCGACTTTTATTAACAAAGTCGACTATTCCATATATATATCCTATATTTTTTCACAGACGATAGTCGAGTTATCGACTTTTTTGGGTCAAAATAGTCGACTTCGACTTTTCGACTTTTTTCGACAAAAAGTCGATTATTCGAAAGTCGATTTTTTAGAACCCTAACCCATTCAATGCGATATGAAAAACTTTCAATGCAAGTTGAATTGGAATACATTCAAGGCGAGATGATTTTCTTTAAGCAGATCTGCAAAAGCTTTAAAAAAATCTTCAAAATTTTTCCTTAATTTCCTTTCGAAACAAATATCTACAATTTTTAAAATTGTTCCAACTATGATATTTAATAAAAATAATTCTTATTTTATTGCTCCTTTTAACAACATTTAACCCTTCAAATAACCATCAATATTAGAAATATTTTCATTGCTAAATATTTGTAATAACAAAAATTGTTATTTCTTCATTTGTATGTATGAGTGAAGTTGTATATATCTATTATACTTAAATAGCTATAAAATTTTATGTACTACATACTAAATACAAATATTTGCAAATATATATTAAACTCAATGAGCACTTAGCTAAATTTCAATATTAATATTTGACTGTAAAAGTATGAGAAGTATGTCAATAATCGCAAAATATTACTTACATACACACATGCATATGTATGAATGTATTTGTTATTACAATAAACGTTAAAGTAAAATGGCAACATTCTTAGCAACTTTGTTTTGCTCAAGACAATCAAATTGTTTTCAAATTATATTTCTCCTAAAAGAAAATCTAACTATAGCAAAACTCCTAGTCATATATTGCATAGGCAAAGGTATGTTAAATGAAATTTTCGTTAAAGGTATGTGATATGGCAATAACAAGTTAAAAAGGTAATAATGTTGGCAAATGAAAAAAAAAAAAAAATTATGAAAAATAAATATTTATAATAAAGGGGTAACATTACCAAATTTTAATATTTGTTTTCATATCAAGACAAGAGTTGTAAAAAAAAAATAAAAAACAAAAAATTTCATTTAAATTATGAAATTCTGACTAAAAAATTTAGAGTCTATTATTACACTTATTTTTGATTCTCACACACTTATAGCTTGAAAGCAATAAGCAAATGCTTTAAGTTTAACAGGAAGTTAAAACAATGTCATTGTATGTATGTGTATGTTTTAAAGTAAGTATGTAAGTTTAGAATTATGTATGTATGTGTTTCTCTGTATGTGTTTGTGTATTTTATTATATCATACAACAACCCTTTTAATAAAATTACTTACATTCAATGTTATTGCGTTTCTGGTTCCTTTTACAGTAAATGAACAGGAAACACTTTTGGTATGCAGACATTTCCCAAAAAATTTACATGGCATTCCATCATATCAAACAATTAATTTTAATTAAAAAATATCTTTTAAACGTTTTTTTAAATACTTTCAAGTGGCTGTTAGACAATACAATATCATTGTGCGTATGAAAAGGAGTTTTCTTTTATTTTTGAAAATATTAAGGAGATATATTCCATAGAACAAGTAAAAACATATTCCTTTAGAAACTAATCAATGCAGTAATATTTTCTAAAGGAAATTTCTCAAAAAACCTTTAATGCAAATCGATTCTGTTAAAAAAACTTCTCAATGCGAATCAATTTTCTTAAGAAAACCTTTAATGCCAAGAGCTTTTCCCTATAAGCTCTTCAATGCTAAATGATTTTCTCATTAATGCAATTAGAAACTCTTCAATGCGAGTACATTTCCTAGGAAAATTTTTCAATGCGAGTTAACTTTCTAAAGAAAATATTCAATATCAAAAGATTTCCTTAATCAAATCTTTTATGCGAAATATTTTCTTACAAATATTCTTCGATGCGCTTTGATATGCGATAATGTTTTCGAAAGAAAATCTTCTATTTGAAAATATTTTCTAAAGAAAATATTCAATACGAAAAGATTTTATACAGAAACTCTTCAATGCGAAAGGATTTTCATAAGAAAAACTTAATTTTTCAAATAAGCTCTTCAATGCTAAATGATTTTTCTAATCAATGCATTAAGAAACTCTTCAATGCGAGTTGAATTGCTAGGAAAATTCTTCAATGCGAGTTAACTTCCTAAAGAAAATATTTAATGTCCAAAGATTTCTTTAATAAAATCTTCAATGCGAAATATTTTCTTACAAATATTTTTCAATGCGAGTTGATTTTCTGAGAGATATTTCCCTTGTGAGTTCCTTTCCTATGAGATAATGTTGTCTAAAGAAAATCTTCTACGTGGAATTTTCTTCTAAAGGAAATTTTCTATGTATAAGGAATTTTTAAGGAAATATTTCAATGCAAGACGATTTTTCAAATAAAATCTTTACTGTGAACAGGTTGTGTATAAAAACTTCTCAATGCGAAAGAATTTTCGTAAGAAAATCTTCAATGCCAAGAGTTTTCCCATTTAAGCTCTTCAATGCTAAATGATTTTCTCATCAATGCAATTAGAAACTCTTCAATGCGTTAAGACTTCCTAAGAAAATTCTTCAGTTCAAGTTGATTACTTAATAAAAATGTTTAATGCCAAATGATTTTCTTAACAAAATCTTCAATGCGAGTAGATTTTTGGAAAATATTCAATGCTGGAATATTTTTTAGAAAATTGTTCAATGCGAGAATAATTTAAAAAGAGAAAATTTTCAATGCAGAAACATTTTCTATATAAAATATTCAATGCGACAACATTTTCCATACAAAATCGTCAATGAGATTTTATGTTCTGTAAAAAATCATCAATGCGAGAACAATTTGTGCAAAATCTTCAAGGCAAGAACATTTTAAAGATAAAATATTCAATGCAATATCATTTTCTATACAACAATATTCAATACAGTAACATATTCCATATAAAATCATCCATGAGATAGCATATTTCCTATTTCGTATATTCCATATTCATATGAGAACATTTTCTTTAGAAAAAATTCTATGCTAAAACATTTTTTATAATGCAAGAAGTTTTTCAACAAAAAAAAAAAAAATAAAAAATCATTAATACAACAACATTTTTTATCTAAAATATTTAATGCAATAAGATTTCCTAAATGTTATTCAATTTTCTATGTAATTCATCCAATGCATTGAGATTTTCTTTAAAAAATCTTCAATGCAATTGAATTTTCTTTACAGAATCTTTAATGCAACTAGATTTTTTTCAAAAAATCTTCAATGTAATGAGATTTTATTTAAAAAAATCTTCAATGCAATTAGATTTTCTTCAAAAAATCTTAAATTCAATTGGATTTTCTTCAAAAAATCTTCAATGCAAGTGCATTATCTTCGAAAAATCTTCAATGCAATTGGATTTACAAAATCTTTAAAGCAACTAGATTTTTTTCAAAAAATCTTCAATGCAATGAGATTTTCTTTGAAAAATCTTCAATTCAATTTGATTTTTTCAAAAAATCTTTAATGCAATCGAATTTTCTTTACAAAATCTTTAATGCAACTAAATTTTTTTTCAAAAAATCTTCAATGCAATGAGATTTTTTTTAAAAAATCTTCAATGCAATTGGATTTTCTTCAAAAAGTCTTCAATGCAATGTGATTTTCTTTAAAAAATCTTCAATGCAATTGGATTTTATTCAAAAAATCTTCAATGCAATTGTATTTTCATCAAAAAATCTCCAATACAATTAAATTTTTAAGTAGAAAATCTTTAGAACAATGAAATTTTTAATAAATAATTCAATGCAATAAGATTTTCTTTAACAAATCTTCAATACAAAAAAAATTTCGTATAAAATCTTAAATACAATGAGGTTTTCTATTCAAGCGTTTAATGCCAAAACATTTTCTTTAAAAAATTCTGTGAGATCTTTAGCAATAAATCTTCAATGCGAGAACTTTTTCTATAAAAAATTTTCAATGCAATAAAATTTTCTATAAAAAGTTCTTAATTTAAAATGTTTTTCTATAAAATGCTTTCAATGCAATAAGTTTTTCTATAAAAAAATCTTTAATGCAATAATATTTACCACAAAAATGTCTCAATGCAAATCGTTTTTCAAGAAAATGCTTTCAATGCAATGAGTTTTTTATAAAAAAAATTTCAATGCGATAACATTTAAAACAAAAACTTCTCATTGTGAATCGTTTTTCAAGAAAATGCTTTCAATGCAATGAGTTTTTCTATAAAAAATTTTCAATGCGATAACATTTAACATAAAAACTTTTCAATGTGAATCGTGAATCGGAAAATACTTTCAATGCAATTAGTTTTTTCAAAGAAAATCATCAATGCATTAACATTTTCTATAAAAAATTCTTAATTTAAAATGTTTTTCTATAAAATGCTTTCAATGCAATGAGTTTTCTTTAAAAAATCTTAAATGCAATAACATTTATCACAAAAATAACTCAATGCAAATCCTTTTTTAAGAAAATGCTTTCAATGCAATGAGTTTTTCTATAAAAATTCTTCAATGCAATAACATTTAACATAAAAACTTCTCAATGTGAATCGTTTTTCAAGAAAATGCTTGCAATGCAATGAGTTTTTCTTTAAAAAATTTTCAATGCGATAACATTTAACACAAAAACTTCTCAATGTGAATCGTTTTTCAGGAAAATACTTTCAATGCAAGGAGTTTTTCTTGAAAAAATCTTCAATGCATTAACATTTACCATAAAAATTTCTCAATGCAAATCGTTTTTCAAGAAAATGCTTTCAATGCAATGAGTTTTTATATAAAAAATTTTCAATGTGATATCATTGACTACAAAAAATTCTTAATGCCTTGAGATTTTCTATAAAAAACGTTCAATGCCACTTTAGTTTCTAAAAGATAACTTTGATTTCTTATATATTCCTTAAAAATTTAAAAAAAAACGTTCTTTAGGATAATGAAATGTTTTTCAATTTTATATAAAAAAATTCTATTTAAAATTTAAAAAAACAGTAACTTGCAACCACCCTAATATTTTTAACATAACTTCAAGTTAAATTTGTTTGTGAACATAACTAAATAACAGAGAAATTTCCAGAATTTATTTAAATATGATTTGTTTGTAAAAATTGTAGGTGTTTAGCTAGAAAATTAAAAATAAAAATATTTCAAATGAAAGCATTTTCAATGGAAATTAATGCTATTAAAGAGAATATTCAAAAAGCTGCTGTGAATTTTAGAAATTTAAAAAAAAGAAAACTAAAGTTTTTAGGGAGACTTCACTCTCTTTAATATTACATAACTTCCTTTCCCCAAACCCCTATAAGAATGTAAAACTGAAACCTTAGACACAAACATTTAACCAAAAGTTTTCTTTAGACCGGAAACCCGCAATGCGTGTAATGGACACGCGCCACCTGACACATTAAACTTCTCTTATGCAAGCCAATACATTTGAATACTAAGGAATACTAGACCCTCTAAATATGTTTATTGTCTTGTCTTCTTTTGCATTACTTGTTACTATTCCAAACCCCTACTAAAATAGAAGGAAAAAAAAACAATAACAATTACTTGACTTTACCTCCACCAACACTTTCAACTACTTAAACATTCTCTAACATACCCTGCACTCATACATATCAAGTCAATGGTTTTGTTTTTATAGGAAAATGAATTTTTTATATGTATGTGTATATTTTTGTTGTTATTTATACTTTCTCCTCTAGTCCTCGTCTAAACTGTTGCTCTTCATGATTTCTGAACATTCCTGTTGTATTCCCTTTTAAGCCACTATAACCGCTATATTTGTTTGTTTTAGCTTTTCCATCAGCAGTAGCAGCAGCAGCAGCAACTGCTGGTAGTTAGATTTACGTGTTTGGAGTTTTAAAAACTCCTATAAAAAATTCTCTACTATCAGTTTTATTTATTTTAACTGTGTGTTCTACTCTTCTCCTGTTAAACAATTGTCTTCTTTCTCCCCCCTCCTGCTTCTTTCAGATGTTTATTTCTGAAACTCTATAAAAATAAATGTTTGTTTTTTTTGGCAAAATTTACTTTATCTATTTTTTTTATAGTCTAAAGGAGCTAGTGAGGTCTTAAGCAATTCATAGATTGGAGGGCAGGGGGTTAAAGTTTTAAGTATGTTGCCAATTTGCAAATTGTGTCTGCTATTTGTTTGCCCTCACTCACTCTCTTAGTACATGTAAGTTAATTTTAACTATAATACATGCAAAATTAACCGTAACCGTGAGTTTCATCATAAAAAGTGTAATTGTCTTTAGTGTTGTCATCATTATATGACAATTGTTAGACGTGATCTCATCGGTTAATTGAAATTTGTTTGTGTGATATTATATATATATATATATATATATATATATATATTTTTTTTTTGAAAAGCAACAACTGAAATGTAGATCGTGAGGTCTATTATTATGGCCACAATTAGATGATGGTGGTAATAACAAAGCATTAAGTTAAAAATGTTGAACTATTAGTTTTAAATAACGCAAATTGAAGTTAGTTGTTTTATGGACATTTTTATGAAGTAGATTTTAGAATAAAGCCAAAGGTTAGATGTAATCATAAGTTTTATATATAAAGAAGATATAACGATTTTTGTATGATTAACAGTAACGTAGAGAACAACAAAACTTCTATCTATCTATCTATCTATCTATCTATCTATCTATCTATCTATCTATCTATCTATCTATCTATCTATCTATCTATCTATCTATCTATCTATCTATCTATC
>NC_060950.1:67725468-67728274 GCF_022045245.1 Lucilia cuprina | reverse complement strand
TGTTCTAGTTCTGTTCTAGTTCTGTTCTAGTTCTGTTCTAGTTCTGTTCTAGTTCTGTTCTAGTTCTGTTTTAGTTCTGTTCTAGTTCTGTTCTAGTTCTGTTGTAGTGCTGTTCTAGTTCTGTTCTAGTTCTGTTCTAGTTCTGTTCTAGTTCTAGTTCTGTTCTAGTTCTGTTCTAGTTCTAGTTCTGTTCTAGTTTTGTTCTAGTTCTGTTCTAGTTCTGTTTATAGTTCTCTTCTAGTTCTGTTCTAGTTCTGTTCTAGTTCTCTTCTAGTTCTGTTCAAGTTCTATTCTAGGTCTGTTCTAGTTTTGTTGTTACTTATAAAAAAAGTAATATATTCTGCGTTTACTAGTCGTTTATTAAAATTTACATTTTTATATTAATAGTTATAGTAGCGCAAATCGAGCCCCTAATGTATTGTGTTACATAGTAAAACAACAAAGTTTAATAAAGTACAAAAAATATATAAAAGAAACAAAAACAAAATACAATAGTTTAAATCACTCACCTACTGTTGTTGTTGTTTTTCAAACAAACATGTTCCCCTTGCTTACAAAAACACTATTTCCTCTCTCTTCAAGTAACACTTTGCATAAACACTTTCTCATTATTTAACAAAACGAATGGCCCAACAAAAGAAAACCACCGACCGGCTTTCGGCCTAATAAAATTGCATTGAATTTTTTTGCAAATATTAAAACACTTTTTTCGAACTAACAATTAAACACTTTTTTATAAATATTTTACAATAATACTATTTGTTAACATTTTTTTACAAAAATATTTAAATATTAACACTTTATTAATGCAGTAGATTAATTTAAAATGAACTATAAACACTAAGACGAACCGAACACTTTAGAAAATTTTAGAAAACTAAAGAAAAAGGCCAATAACTAAAGGAAAAAATGACAATAGAAGTTGACATTGTTGTTGTTATTAGTAGTATTCAAAGAGCAAATGCCTATAAACAACAACAATAAATGCAAAAAGAGAGGTATGCTTGTGTTGTTGTTTTATTTCTTTAGTTTTTTAGTTTCTAAAAACTTCTAAAGTGTTCGGTTTGATTTGTCGTTAATAGTTCTGTTTAAATGAAAATAAAACATTATTTAATTGTTAATAATAAAATATCTTTGTCTTATAATATTAAACAAATGTTAAATTATATTTGTTTATAAAAATATTTATTAAAAAAAAGTTTTAGAAATTAGAGAAAAAAAGTGTTAACAAATGCAATTTGCGAAGATTCGTTAAGGCGGTTATTTTGGTTTTTTGTTTCCCGGGCCATTCGCCAGCAGCCAAAGATGAATGTGTGTGTCGTTAAGAGGGAATGTAAGAGGAGGAAGTATATGTTGCTGGAGTATTAATATGTTGTTATTGTTTCTACAATTATTGTGACGAAGTAGAAAGAGGGAAAGCAAAATTTGAAGTGAAATAAGAAGACGATGACTACAACAACAATAAAGGTTAGTAAGATATTCATATTTACACATCTATTAACATACATATGTATAAACATATGTATGAACATCTTTATTATGTCATATTTTTGTTGTTAGTTTTTTTTTGTCACTACATTTTGACATTTAACGCATTCTGTTGCTTAGGTAATGCTGTGCATGCCTAAAAGGAGAGATTTGTTGTAGGTACTGCAGGTTTGAATTTCAACGGATAGTAGGTTTTTAATCTGTACTATGTAGTTTGTTTCTTGTTGTTGTTGATGTTTGTGAAAATTGTTATTGCATGAATGTGAAAAATAATTAATACATTTTTTACTGTTGTTGTTTCTTTAGCTTATTTTAGCAAAATAAATAAGAAAATTTAGAAGAATTTAAGTGAAATTTTCGGCATACCCTGTTCTAGTTCTGTTCTATTTCTGTTCTAGTTCTGTTCTAGTTCTGTTCTAGTTCTGTTCTAGTTCTGTTCTAGTTCTGTTCAAGTTCTGTTCTAGTTATGTTCTAGTTCTGTTCTGTTTTAGTTCTGTTCTAGTTCTGTTCTAGTTCTGTTCTAGTTCTGTTCTAGTTCTGTTCTAGTTTTGTTCTAGTTCTGTTCTAGTTCTGTTCTAGTTCTGTTCTAGTTCTGTTCTAGTTCTGTTCTAGTTCTGTTCTAGTTCTGTTCTAGTACTGTTCTAGTTCTGTTCTAGTTCTGTTCTAGTTCTGTTCTAGTTCTGTTCTAGTTCTGTTCTAGTTCTGTTCTAGTTCTGTTCTAGTTCTGTTCTAGTTCTGTTCTGTTCTGTTCTAGTTCTGTTCTAGTTCTAGTACTGTTGTAGTTTTGTTGTAGTTTTGTTCTAGTTCTGTTCTAGTTCTGTTCTAGTTCTGTTCTAGTTCTGTTCTAGTTCTGTTCTAGTTCTGTTTTAGTTCTGTTCTAGTTCTGTTCTAGTTCTGTTCTAGTTCTGTTCTAGTTCTGTTCTAGTTCTGTTCTAGTTCTGTTCTAGTTCTGTTCTAGTTCTGTTCTAGTTCTGTTCTAGTTCTGTTCTAGTTCTGTTCTAGTTCTGTTCTAGTTCTGTTCTAGTTCCAGTTCTGTTCTAGTTCTGTTCTAGTTGTGTTCTAGTTCTTTTCTAGTTCTGTTCTAGTTCTTTTCTAGTTCTGTTCTAGTTCTGTTCTAGTTCTGTTCTAGTACTGTTGTAGTTTTGTTTTAGTTCTGTTCTAGTTCTGTTCTAGTTTTGTTCTAGTTATATTCTAGTTTTGTTCTGGTTTAGTTCTAGTTCTTTTCTAGTTCTGTTCTAGTTCTGTTCTGTTCTAGTTCTGTTCTAGTTCTGTTCTAGTTCTGTTCTAGTTCTGTTCTAGTTCTGTTCTAGTTCTGTTC
>NC_060950.1:67722522-67725334 GCF_022045245.1 Lucilia cuprina | reverse complement strand
GTTCTAGTTCTGTTCTAGTTCTGTTCTAGTTCTGTTCTAGTTCTGTTCTAGTTCTGTTCTAGTTCTGTTCTAGTTCTGTTCTAGTTCTGTTCTAGTACTGTTGTAGTTTTGTTCTAGTTCTAGTTCTGTTCTAGTTTTGTTCTAGTTTTGTTTTATTTCTATTCTAGTTTTGTTCTAGTTCTGTTCAAGTTCTGTTCTAGTTCTGTTCTAGTTCTGTTCTAGTTCTGTTCTAGTTCTGTTCTAGTTCTGTTCTAGTTCTGTTCTAGTTCTGTTCTAGTTCTGTTCTAGTTCTGTTCTAGTTCTGTTCTAGTTCTGTTCTAGTTCTGTTCTAGTTCTGTTCTAGTTCTGTTCTAGTTCTGTTCTAGTTCTGTTCTAGTTCTGTTCTAGTTCTGTTCTAGTTCTGTTCTAGTTCTGTTCTAGTTCTGTTCTAGTTCTGTTCTAGTTCTGTTCTAGTTCTGTTTTAGTTCTGTTCTAGTTCTGTTCTAGTTCTGTTCTAGTTCTGTTCTAGATCTGTTCTTTTTCTGTTCTAGTTGTGTTCTAGTTGTGTTCTAGTTCTGTTCTTGATATGGTCTAGTTTTGTTCTAGTTCTGTTCTTGTTCTGTTCTTGATATGGTCTAGTTTTGTTCTAGTCCTGTTCCAGTTCTGTTTTAGTTCTGTTCTAGTTATTTTCTAGTTCTGTTCTAGTTCTCTTCTAGTTATGTTCTAGTTCTGTTTTAGTTCTGTTTTAGTTGTGTTTTAGTTCTGTTCTAGTTCTTTTCTAGTTCTGTTCAAGTTATGTTCTAGTTCTGTTCAAGTTTTGTTCTGTTCCTAGCAATAGGAAAAAAATTTTTGTTTTTTAAGAATAGGATTTTATGGAAATGGTGTAGTCGCTTTAGCTACGGCTGTAATTCCAGTTGTAATAGTTGTTGTTGCAATAGTGTCAGTCTCTGCAGCTTTTTATTTTCATTTTTATTTTTTTGTTTTAATTGACACTTTAGAACTGTCATTTAGACAAATAATTTGTTCATATCGAAGTGCATTAAATAAATTGTTTTATATTATTGCACTTTTTTTGTTAGTGGTTGCAATATTGTGTGCGTTTTTTTTATTTTATTACTTAATTTTTTGTTTTCCAAAATTTTCCTGTCAAAGTGTTAAAAATTGTTAAATTTACGTTGAAATGTTTATTCCAGTTTTTGTAATTTATTATTGATTTTTATTTAGTTTAATTTAGTTATATTTCGTTAAAACGCTGTTTGTATGAATTTGGTCTGTATATTTGACAAAACATTAGTTACGCCTTTTGTCACTTGTTTGTTATATTTTTGGCGGGCAATAAATTTGTTAAATTTGTTACAGACAGTTGTCGGTTTTTATTTAAAAAAAGTCTACAAATTGATTTACAACTAAAATTTTTAACGGTTCAAGCTTTTAAAGGCTTAAATCGATTTTTGTTATGTTTTATTACCAACTTGCTTGTGTTATGAAAGAAAAGGGGGTTTAATTTGCCATGGCGAGTTTTTATTTAGTATTTTAATTGTTCAACTTTTTAACGTTTTATTACATTAATAACTTTAAATTTTCTAAAATATTTGTTTAATTTTTCCTTTTTAAATTACAACCATTTTATTTCAACATGTCCTTCAACCCATAACATATTATCCTTTAACATAGAAATTTATTTATAAATTTCGTTTGTAATATTTATTTCTCTACTTTAACTCATGAACAGCAGCAATCTACGAAAAAGATGTATTTAACCAGGTTTAATCTCTAAATTTCCATTAGACAATAACAACACCAAAAACAACATAATTACAATCATTTAATGCGTACAATGAGGCAAGAAAAAAAGTAAAATAAGATAAAAAAATAAGAAGAAAAAAAACCTAAAACCCCATTTAACCGATATAATGAGAATTATAATAAACAAACAAAACAAATAGAAAGACGTACTTACATACACAGAAACTTGTATCTGTAGTTAGAACATACTTATCTATACAAACCCACAAACATACATACATATGAATGAATCAATGAGGAATTGTACATGCGGTATGAATGTTTAAAAAGGAAGAAAATGGATGGACTTACAAATATACATAGATAGTAGACATATAAAATAGATGCTTAGATATACATATAAAATACAAATGCAGACAACAAACAGATTTTATATGAACGAACAAAAATTATACGATTAGATGATATTCATACATATTAAACAAATATAAATGAAAATATATGTATGTATGAACAAACAAACAGACAAATACAGATATAAACCTAATTATATTTACACACAAATAGGCATAAGAGTTGTATGTATAGATGCGAGGGTTAACTGTGAAGTTTTGTTTAATATTTATTGTCAGATATGAGAAACATTAGGAAGATCAGTTTTAGTTCAGTTATAGTTTAGTTCTAGTTCAGTTTCAGTTCAGTTCCAGTTCAGTTCCAGTTCAGTTCCAGTTAAGTTCCAGTTCAGTTCCAGTTCAGTTCTAGTTTAGTTCTAGTTTAGTTTAGTTCAGTTCTAGTTCTGTTCTTTTTTTGTTCCAGTTCTGTTTTAGTTTTGTTCTAGTTCTTTTTATACCCTACACCACTATAGTGGGGAGGGTATTATACGTTTGTGCTGATGTTTGTAACATAAAAATATTGGTCCAATACCCACCTTAAAGTATACCGATCGATTCAGAATAATTTTTTGAGTCGATTAAGACATTTCCGTCCGTCCGTCTGTCCGGCTGGCTGGCTGTCCATGTAAACCTTGTGCGCAAGGTACAGGCCGCAATTTTCAAGATAATTTGATGAAATTTGGACCAAGCATGTT
>NC_060950.1:67720601-67722422 GCF_022045245.1 Lucilia cuprina | reverse complement strand
CTAGAACAGAACTAGAACAGAACTAGAACAGAACTAGAACAGAACTAGAACAGAACTAGAACAGAACTAAAACAGAACTAGAACTGAACTAGAACTGAACTAGAACTGGTTCGACAGTTTTTACTCAATATTCTATCTCTCTGACCACTGTATCTGAAAAGTAAGAGTTTTTGTTATTAGCAGGGTGTAAAAGGGAAATGATATGTCACTGAAGTGATGTATCGTTGATGCTGTCCACCACTCCTGGCTGGCAGTTTTTTTTTTTTAAGTTTTCAAATAAATAGTTGTGTTATTGCATTGTTACTCCGTATTTAAACAGCCTGACATAAAGTGCGTGGTTTATTTATATTATTTTATGAGTATATTGTTGTATGTGTGTGTGTGTGTAAGTGGATATTTGTGCATGTGTTCTTATTATTTATAAGTGAAGCTCAGGTGTATTTATTTATTGCTTTTATAGAGGGATGGACGGATAGACATTCATATAATGGAGTGTTTTTCGTATATTCGATTCATTTCTAGCATCCGTTTATTTTAATAGTGACTGAATACAACTTGCCACTGTTGCTTTTTTTCCATCTCCAATGCTTACGCAAAAAAATACACACTTCATAACAGCAACAACAATATCAGCAGAAGCGACAGCAACAACTTTCATCCTATTGTTGTTTTTACACTATAGTGGCTGTTGTGTATTATACATAACCCAGTGAAAAATTGGAGGGGAAAACAATGTGGTGAAAATTTAATAATCTATAAAATATTCGATATTGAATAGATTGAACAATCAGCCATTGATTGAGTAGCTCATCTTATCTATCACCAAAATGTTTGCTGGTTTATTTGTATTATAGTTTGTTGCTTTCGTTATTGTTGTTTTTATTTTCACATTTGTAAATTGCATTTAAGTGCTGTTGTTTTTATTCTAAAAGAACGAAAACGAACACAATAAAACAACTAAATACACATCTGACTCCTCCACTACTCAGTCATCTTCACATTTTTTTCATTCATCCATTCATTCAGTCAAACTAACCCGTCATCTATCCCAACCCATCATTTAGTCAAACGTTTATCCATTTGATTGTGCTCTGGTCCCATTTAGCCAACCATTCAATCATTTATTTTATACGTTTTTGACTGCAACAGCACCGGCATCGGCACCATGATCGGCCGCCCACATGCCTGCGTTTACACATGTGTTTAACAAACTCATTTGTTTAAATTTATTTTATTGTATTTATTTTAACACACAATTGTAAAAAGTGTTTATATTTTTGCCGTTTTTTCTCTTTTCTACTCATTTATTCATTTATATTTTTACATTTTGTTGTTTTTCTGTTATTTATCTAAAGTGCTGTGAAGAGGATTTTTAAATTGTTTATATTTATGGCTGATTTTAAGCTTTTTTTCTGTTTAGACTTTAACATGATGTTTTTATGTACGAAAGAGTTATAAATTTTATTTTAATTTTAAGGTCGAAGGACGTTTAAATTATAAATAAATGCATAATATCATAGATACATGGTCATTAGCAAACAGGCAGGAACAACAAGTAAAACTATAAACCAACATCACATTACCGCAGAAATGTAAAAATTGCAACGAGAACAGAAGTAGAACAGAACTAGAACAGAACTAGAACAGAACTGAACTAGAACAGAACTAGAACTGAACTAGAACTGAACTAGAACTGAACTAGAACAGTACTACAATAGAACTAGAACTAGAACAGAACTAGAACAGAACTAGAACAGAACTAGAACAGAACTAGAACAGAACTAGAACAGAACTAGAACAGAACTAGAACAGAACTAGAAC
>NC_060950.1:67715377-67720501 GCF_022045245.1 Lucilia cuprina | reverse complement strand
AGTTCTATTCTAGTTCTGTTCTAGTTCTGTTCTAGTTCTGTTCTAGTTCTGTTCTAGTTCTGTTCTAGTTCTGTTCTGTTCTAGTTCTGTTCTAGTTCTGTTCTAGTTTTGTTTTAGGTCTGTTCTAGTTATGTTCTAGTTGTATTCTAGTTGTGTTCTAATTGTGTTCTAGTTGTATTCTAGTTGTGTTCTACTTTTGTTCTAGTTGTGTTCTAATTGTGTTCTAATTGTGTTCTAGTTGTATTCTAGTTGTGTTCTAGTTGTGTTCTAGTTGTGTTCTAGTTTAATACTAGTTCTGTTGTAGTTCTGTTCTAGTTCTGTTCTAGTTCTGTTCTGTTCTGTTCTAGTTCTGTTCTAGTTCTGTTCTAGTTCTGTTTTATTTCTGTTGCAGTTGTGTTCTAGTTGTCTTCTACTTCTGCTCGAGTTCTGTTCTAGTTCTTCTTATTTTCAAGTTCTGTTCAAGCTCTGGTGTGAACGGGTTTGATATCACTGTCCACTGTTCCATACCCATTCTCCCAACGAACAAAGTAAATAAAAATTGAAACAGAACAACACTTGTTAACCTTCACACACACTTCATATTATTTGTTATTGTTGTTGCTCTTTCTTTTGCACATATGTTATTTGTTGTTGTTGTTGCACTATTCAATCGAATATTTTTACTCATTGATCAAATATTTTGTAAGAGTCAAGTATTTTAAACAAATGAAGTGTGTTTATCTTTACTGTTTAAGGCGCTGCTGTTATTTGTTATTTTTGCAAATGATAGAAATAAAGAGTGAGAGTTTTCAAGGATCATTGACCCAATGGATTGACATCTGTTTTAATTCACGCATATTTGTAGTATTTACAACACTTATTATACCCAAAGTTTACTCAATTGTTTAGGTTTTTTCCAACATTTAAATGTGATTTAATGCAATTTTTGTTTAAAGTAGATGTTATTTTATTTCTGATGGCCTGCAGATGGATAGAACAAATCGAGTATATTAAATTATATTTCCTTAAGATCTGTTTAAATTCTAGTGATAAAGTGTTATTGATGTTAATGTATGTTCAAGTAATTGGAATGTTGTTTTTGAAGTTTAGTGAATGGTTATTAGTTTGGCAAATGAAAATTGCCACATGTAGATGTGTGCAGTTTATGGTATAATCCAGAGGGATTCGAAATGTTTTATAACTAGGAATTTATCATAGAAATGGTGTTTAAATAAGGGGTTATTTTGGCAATCGAAAGCTCTAAATATTGTTGCTATAAATGACTTCTGATTCAGTGAAGTGTAATTCAGTTCTATTTTTTATTTGAACACTAGATAACTCAAAGGTGTTTAGTAACGCAAGTAACACTCACTTTCGAATCACTTTCTATTTTTGCAAAATTCTGCTACAACTTTGAGAATCAATTCAATAACTTTATAGGCAAAAACATGCAACTTTCAATTTATTACGTGAGTAATCGGTCTCACTTCATTTTCCATTCTACATAAGACGTCACAATCGTATCCCTTCCCACTATTTGCATCATTAAGCATTTGTAAAAGAAACAACCACTCGACCCCATATTTTAGACATAAATTTAAATAGGCAAAAAACATTTCCATGCCACTTGATGCAACAACCATCAATCCATCAATGTAGTTAGACACTTTACAATCAAAAAGAAGAGAAAACAATAAAAAAACAACAATTTTATCGAATATTAATGTGTAAAAATGTTATTTAAATACAATAAAGTTGTGTAGTAAAATGTTACTTTTTTTTGCCACCCAATTGTAAAATTATATCATTCGCATAAGAGTCACATGAGTTGTTGCATACCGACAACAAAACGTACAACAAACAAGAAAAAAAGCGAAAAGAATTTCATGCAACATGTGTTACTCATTCATTACAAGAATACATCCATTCCAAAAGAAAAAAGTAACATTTCAACGTTTACGAGAATGTTAAAGAAAAATTGATCCATCTACGGAATGTAGAAGTTGTCAATGCATTGTCATTTGTTACAGCTACGACAACACGAATACAAACAGTCAGCAACACTGACGATTACTACTGTTTCGTTACAATGAAAATTTGCGCGTAATAAATTTAACACCCTCTTGTTTGGTTGTAAGGCAGTAAATTGACTTTTTCCAATTTTATTGTTAAATTGTATTTGTTGTCATTTAACCCATTTTTCAGAAGTTGTTGTAGACAACACTATTTCCATTTGTAAAAAGAAACTAATTATTTTTAAAGGATGATAAATCTTATATGGTTTAAGTTGTGTTCTAGTCCTGTTCTAGTTGTGTTCTAGTTGTGTTCTAGTTGTGTTCTAGTTGTGTTCTAGTTGTGTTCTAGTTGTGTTCTAGTTGTGTTCTAGTTGTGTTCTAGTTCTGTTCTTGTTCTGTTCTTGTTCTGTTCTTGTTCTGTTCTAGTTCTGTTCTAGTTCTGTTCTAGTTCTGTTCTAGTTCTAATCTAGTTCTAATCTAGTTCTGTTCTAGTTCTGTTCTAGTTCTGTTCTAGTTCTAGTTCTGTTCTAGTTCTAGTTCTGTTCTAGTTCTGTTCTAGTTCTGTTCTAGTTCTGTTCTAGTTCTGTTCTAGTTCTGTTCTAGTTCTGTTCTAGTTCTGTTCTAGTTCTGTTCTAGATCTAGTTCTGTTCCAGTTCTGTTCTAGTTCTGCTCTAGTTCTGTTCTAGTACTTTTATGGGTTTCTGGTACCTTTTTTATTTAAACAATTATCGAAAACGCATACAAAATTAAAACACTATATATCGTCTTAACGGCATTTATTAGCTTATAATGTAAAAACAAACAAAAATTTAAAAAAAATATTTCTTATTTTAAAGCATTTAAGTTTTTCCCACTTTTCACTTATTAAAAAAAGTCTTGAACAAAACCTTAGAAATCCTGTTCAAAATAAACTTGCTACCTCTGCTTAAAATCCTTACTTTCCTTAATATTCCCTTTTCATTTTTATAAAACCCTGCTTTTTTTGCTACAAAAATATCATAATTTATATTTTCCAAAAAAAATACCCTTAAACAAAACTGCGTGATCCTTAATGTATTTAATAAAAAAATCTATAAAAAGGAAAACAACAAAGAAAGAAAACTTTTTAGTTGTTTTCCTAACCCTACTCACAAGACTTGTATATATAAATTAATAAATAGTTGATAATGAACAAAATATATTAAAAAAAACTTTAAAATTAAATAACAAATAAATTTAGTTTTAAAAAATAAAAATTTTGTAAAAAGTTAAATTAATACGAATAAAAAAAGTTATTTATTAAGTCAAGACAACAACCACCCTGTGTACACTGTAAAAATTTTATATATTAAACTAAAAAAAAAAACAAACAAATATTTTTCTTTAACATTAAACAATAAGTTGTATTATAATTTTTTCCCTTTTTAAATAATAAATAATTTCTTGTATAAATGTTATATTTTATAAATTTAATAAATTTAAACAAATTATTTTATTAACATAAATAATAAATTGTTTTTAGTCTAAATTAATTAATAAACTAAATTATTTCATAAAATTATTAATTTTTCCCCTTTTATTAAACAAAACAATATTCATACTTAAACAATAAAAACTACAAAAAAATACAATAGTATTAAATATAAAAATAAACTATATATGTATTTATATAGATTTATGTTTTAAATTTTTCTTTCAATTATTACCACAAAACTACCGTTTTAAATTAAAAAAAAAATACATAAAAAAATTAAAAAAATAATTACAGATGGAAATAAAATAATATTTAAAGTAATTTACATGTAATTGCAAACAATCGTTTTAGCGCAAGTATATTATATTAACGATAATTATTTATAATAAATAAAAAAAAACTAAAATATTAAAATCAGTATATTAAAATTAATAATAATTAAAAATTATATTTAAGCAAGAGAAAAACTAAAAAAAAATACAATTATTGCATTGTAAGTAAAAAAACAACAACAAATAAATGCATGAAAAACACGATAAATAAAACCAACAACTGGATTTAAAACAAAAAAAAAAACAACAAAAACACTAAATAAATTGTGAAAAAATAAATAAAAAAATTATTAAAAATATAAAACTTTTTGTCTTTTTATTTAAAAACATTTTGAGGAATATTTTCAGGCATTGGGTCAAAAAGGATTTTAGAACTATTATACACAATGGTTCTTTAACAATCCTATCTATTCAACTTCATTTCTAATCTGTTCTCCTTCTATTCTAGTTCTGTTTTAGTTCCGTTCTAGTTCTGTTCTAGTTCTGTTCTAGTTCTGTTCTAGTTCTGTTCTAGTTCTGTTCTAGTTCTTTTCTAGTTCTGTTCTAGTTCTGTTCTAGTTCTTTTCTAGTTCTGTTCTAGTTCTGTTCTAGTTCTGTTCTGTTCTATTTCTGTTCTAGTTCTGTTCTTGTTCTGTTCTAGTTCTGTTCTATATCTGTTCTAGTTCTGTTCTAGATCTGTTCTGTTCTAGTTCTGTTCTTGGTCTTTTCTAGTTCTGTTCTAGTTCTGTTCTAGTTCTGTTCTAGTTCTGTTCTAGTTCTGTTCTAGTTCTAGTTCTGTTCTAGTTCTAGTTCTGTTCTAGTTCTGTTCTAGTTCTGTTCTAGTTCTGTTCTAGTTCTGTTCTAGTTCTGTTCTAGTTTTGTTCTAGTTCTGTTCTAGTTCTGTTCTAGTTCTGTTCTAGTTCTAGTTCTGTTCTGGTTCTGTTCTAGTTCCGTTCTAGTTCCGTTCTAGTTCCGTTCTAGTTCTGTTCTAGTTCTGTTCTAGTTCTGTTCTAGTTCTTTTCTAGTTCTGTTCTAGTTCTGTTCTGTTCTGTTCTAGTTCTGTTCTGTTCTAGTTCTGTTCTGTTCTAGTTCTGTTCTAGTTCTGTTCTAGTTCTGTTCTAGTTCTGTTCTTGTTCTGTTCTTGTTCTGTTCTGTTCTTGTTCTGTTCTTGTTCTGTTCCAGTTCTGTTCTAGTTCTGTTCTATATCTGTTCTAGTTCTGTTCTAGATCTGTTCAGTTCTAGTTCTGTTCTTGGTCTTTTCTAGTTCTGTTCTAGTTCTGTTCTAGTTCTGTTCTAGTTCTGCTCTAGTTCTGTTCTAGTTCTGTTCTAGTTCTGTTCTAGTTCTGTTCTAGTTCTGCTCTAGTTC
>NC_060950.1:67703839-67715277 GCF_022045245.1 Lucilia cuprina | reverse complement strand
GTTCTAGTTCTGTTCTAGTTCTGTTCTAGTTATGTTCTAGTTCTGTTCTAGCTCTGTTCTAGTTCTGTTCTAGTTCTGTTCTAGTTCTGTTCTAGTTCTGTTCTAGTTATGTTCTAGTTATGTTCTAGTTCTGTTCCAGTTCTGTTCCAGTTCTGTTCTAGTTCTGTTCTAGTTCTATTCTAATTCTATTCTAGTTCTGTTCTAGTTCTGTTCTAGTTTTTTTTTCTAGTTCTGTTTTACTTCAGTTCCTCCTGCTTTAGTTTAGTTATAAAACCTTTGACAGTTTTAAGCTGTCATTTCTTAATTCTTTCGTAGATCTCTTAGTCCCTTGGTTAGTATTCTCTGAAATTTGAGATTTTCTTAGGCCTGTTCTTGCTAAACTTATTAATTTCAGGTTCCCATTGTCTTTATTTTTTATTCCATAGAAATCTGTTTTATATTTTTACCTTTTTGTATCATAATCTTTATAAACCACTGAAAATGTTAGAATCCTTTATGTTTTATTTTTCAAAAACTTTTTATACTGTCAATTAAAGCTGTTATGTGTGTGCTTTGTATTAAAACAAAAACTTTTTTGTTTAAAGTTTTTATTTTTTTTAATTTTTTTTTGTGAAAAATAAGGGATATAGATTTTTTTCATTCACAGCCTGTATTTACGCACTATGTTTTGTCGCATTTAGCTGGTTGTAGGAATAAAAGGATTTAAACAAAAAGAATAAATATAAATAAATAAAATTCTAAGAATGAAATTTAAAACAAAAGCTTTCGACAATATAAAAATACATAAACACAGCTGTTGTTAATTTTAATAATTAAACGATATTTTTTTGTTTGTGCTTTAATGGTTAAAGAAATGAATTTGAAGTGAAATTGGAAGGATATTTTTATAGTTTAAAATGGAGGCAATTAGAAGTGTATAAAATGTTTAAAATTTAAAAAACAAGAATTTTCTTTAATTTTAAACCAAATTTTCTTTTTGTAATTTTTACAAGTTTTATTTCATAAAATATTTTTTTCTTGTCCCTTTTTTTTTGTAGTGCCAGCCGTGGGAAATTTCACAGACGAACAAGAACAACGTGGCGCCTTGTTGCCACAGGATACCCGTGAATATCCTTTACAAAGTAATGAATATCATCATAATAATAAAAATGGTGGTAAAATGCCAACAACAAATGTTAATGGCGAACGCAACTACAATAATGGACCGCAATGTAAGTATACATTAACAACAGCAACACTAACAACAAAATCTGAAACTTTTAAAGTTATTTGATTACAATTTTATTTTAAATTTTAAAAAAATTTAATATGTTTTTTAATATTTTTCTTTAACTTGTTTTTTTTTTTTCTTTTTTTTTCCAGTAATCGCCCCCAAACCCATCGATCAAGAGCCCTCCGAAGAAAATTTCATTGGTGTTGTTATTGTGGTATTAACCACTATCATTATCTTATTGGTGGCCATTATATTGTTCATTGTGTCGAGAACAAAACGAGCTCGTGGCAGTAATGTTTTGGATGCATTCCAATATAGTTTTAATCCCAATACATTGGGTGGCAATGTCGATAAACATCGTCCCAATGGCACAGGAATTAAAGTAAGTAGCAGCAGCAACAACAAATTTATAAAGCTAAAGTACTAAATACAATTTCATAATCAAAAACAACAACAACTACAAAAAGTACTTATAACTGATAAAAGTAATAAATAAACAGATTCCAGCAAAAATTTTCAAAGTTTGAAAACAAACAGCTAAACAAAAAAATTTTTGAAAATTGTAAACAAAATCATAAAAAAGGTACTTAGTTGTAAGACATACAGACAGGATATAAATTTCAGGATAATAATAAAGTACTAAAAGGCACAAAAAGCTGGAAAAGGGTAGCAGTTCTAAAAAAAAGCAACAAAATTTCTTAGAAACACGAAATTTTTGCAGTATTTTAGGATTTAATAAAGTTCTGGGGATTCTTATTCTAAACAATCGGTTTAAAACTTATCCATTAAGGCAATAGCAGGTGTTTTATAAATTTTCAGTTTGAGAAAGTTGGCCGGTAAAATGGCTTAAGTGTAGCAAATTTTTATATTAAAATATTTTTCTTCATAAGCCCCTTTGAAATCTATTACATTTGAAACTTTAACCCCATAATTCGGAGTAAAAAGTGATATATATAGATCTCTGGATTTGTGTTAAATATCTGGAGTCTTAAAAAATCAAAGAAATTTTATTTTTTATTAGAAATGGCACGTCTGTCCTTCCGTTCAAATAAAAAAGTAAAAAAAATACATATCTATGTATATCATTTGAAAGCCATTATATTTCCTTATCATACATCACAATCTAAAGAAAGTAAAGACATATATAGTTTTGTGGTTCTATACTCTTAACACTACAATTCAGTTCAGTTTTATATTATAGCTGTAAGTTAAGCAAACCTGTCCGTCTTTCTCCAAGAGAAATCTCTAAAAACAGTTTTTTTTTAAATTTTTATTATCCTTGCAGGAAATCTGTTATATTTTAACATTACACATCCAATCTTCAGATATTTGATTATATATATAAATTAACTATTATATTAGGAACATTTCACGATTAAAAAATATTAAAACTGATGGGTCCTTACTTAACACCAACGTCCGTCTGTCCGTTAATAAAAAAAATCAAATTTTAACACTTTTGGAATACAACAAATTTTGAGCTAAATAAGTATAAATATTAGTTTGCAGTTCCACACTTTATATCCCAAAACTCATAAAAGTTTACTACTTTGACTCCTTTTTCAAAGAAAACGTCCGTCCTTCTGCATGAAAAAGTTTACATTCTAAATATAAACTTAAGCTCAATAAAGAAAAGGGAATGAAAAAAACAAAGATTTCTAGCGGGAATCTATAGCTTAGATCAAAAGAAAATCCCTTTTGAATACCAAAAGCCTAAAACTAACAATATTAAGGATCTCAAAAGTTCAAAAAGGAGCAACCTAAATATAAGCTTTATTTCCCTGTATTTATCTTAATACAAAAGCATATTTAATTTATTAATAATTTAACTAATTAATTTTTTTCTAGTTATTTTCCACCTCCACCCCATCCCTCTCAAAAAAAAAAAACACACACTAATGACCATTTTGCGTCGAAAATCCATTAAAAATAATTATTTTTTCTTAAAACAAAAAAAAAAGAAACCCTTCCCTTGTTCTTTGTTTTATTCTATTTCCCAAAAAAAATTGTTTACTTTCTTTTAATAATTAATTATTTTATATTAAACAACAAAAATTCATTATAACTCTTTTTTTCTTCTTACAGGCCAGCGTTGATGATAATGATTCAATTGGTAAAAACAGTCTATACCATGAACCCTTTAATGTAAATATGTACACAAGTGGGGTAAATGGTTATGCGGCCGTTAATGATTTACAATGTAATATGACACCAGACTATACAGGTAAGTTTTCAGACAATATTGAGAAAAAAAAAAATAACTCTTCGCACAAAATTTTAAAAGCCATAAATTATTTTTAAACGAAAATAAGAATAGACACAAAAGTTTTTTTTTTGGTGGAAAGAAACCTTAGAAAAAAATATCAAAACGCAGAAAAGTTAATATTAATAATATTTTTGGTTTCATACTATTAAAACTTAAGTGATGACTAAACAGAAGTAGATACTTAGAACGCAATAGTAACGCTTTGAGGGTCGGTTGAAAGTAATATTATAAAAAAGATCAGAACAAAAATACAACAGACTTGTGGAAAAGAACTAGAAGAGAAGTAGAGCAAGACCAGAACTAGAACATAACTAGAACATAACTAGAACATAGCTAGAACAGAACTAGAACAGAACTATAACAGAACTAGAACAGAACTGGAACAGAACTAAAACGGAACTAGAACAGAACTAGAACACAACTAGAACAGAACTAGAACAGAACTAGAACAGAACTAGAACAGAACTACAACAGAACTACAACAGAACTAGAACAGAACTAGAACAGAACTAGAACAGAACTAGAACAGAACTAGAACAGAACTAGAACAGAACTAGAACAGAACTAGAACAGAACTAGAACAGAACTAGAACAGAACTAGAACAGAACTAGAACAGAACTAGAACAGAACTAGAACAGAACTAGAACAGAACTAGAACAGAACTAGAACAGAACCAGAACAGAACTAGAACAGAACTAGAACAGAACTAGAACAGAACTAGAACAGAACTAGAACAGAACTAGAATAGAACTAGAACAGAACTAGAACAGAACTCGAACAGAACTAGAACAGAACTAGAGTAGAACTGGAACAGAACTATAACAGAACTAGAAAAAAATTGGAACAGAACTAGAACAGAACTAGAAAAGAACTAGAACAGAACTAGAACAGAACTAGAACAGAACTAGAACAGAACTAGAACAGAACTAGAACAGAACTAGAACAGAACTAGAACAGAACTAGAACAGAACTAGAAAAGAACTAGAAAAGAACTAGAACAGAACTAGAACAGAACTAGAACAGAACTAGAACAGAACTAGAACAGAACTAGAACAGAACTAGAACAGAACTACAACAGGTCTACAACAGAACTGGAACCGAAATAGAACGGAACTACAACTAGAGATTCTCATGAGTTTCATTTATACTTAGATAAAGCTAAATTCTTTAATATTATTATTAATATTTAAAAAATGTACCCCTGCTTCTAAAGCTCCTAAAAATTTATGTGTTTTTGTCCCTTATATGTACACAGACGACCTCCTAGCGGGTTAATTATACCACATAACCAAATTGGAATGAAATTCTATTACACATTTATATAATTTTTTCGCAATAACTCGTTTTTTTTCTTTATTAATAATTCAACGTTTGCGTTTTGCTTTCTCTCCCTCTCAAATGTTTTCGCAGACGTCCCAGAAGGCGGTTACGCTGTGCCACATATGCAAGATTATATGCCCACAAAAATGTCCAACTCAACGCCGGGCGGTTATGTTAATGTACGTCGTACACCACCACCACCCTTGAGCAGTATATTCCCAAGGCCACCACAAGTGCCACCGCCACCAATGGAAAAATATTATGCTACCACAGCGATATTTAAGCCCATCAAGGGCCACAGTGGCAGCAATACTATGAGCAGTAAAGCCAGCAGTAATCTAAGTAATGAACATAATTATGATGATAATATGGGTACAATGAATTCACAATCAACGGCACCCATGATAAATAATCCCTACAATACATCAACAATGGGTGGTGGTGGCAGTGGTGTCATGAATACTTCAAATAATAGTGATAATATGCAATTTCAAAGGGCTAGAACCTATAATTTCCGTAGTTATCCAGACAATCTTTAGTTTGAAGCACAACTACAACAACAACAGCAGCAGCAGCAACAAACAACAAATACTACAACAATAAATAAATTGCAAGCAAAATGTAAAGAACAAAACTCTCTAAACAATCATTTTAGCCATAATTTAGCAACAACTGCAACAGCAACAAATAAAACAATTAGTAGTAATAATGGTGGTTTAATAATAAAAGATTTTAACAATCAACAACAGCAACAAAAACAACAACAACCAATATTTTATAATAATAAAATCAATAAAACTAAAAGACTTAGTGTGTTAAGTACAACAATGCCTAAACAATATACATTACAACAACAGCAACACTATCTAGCAAATAAACAACAACAGCAGCAACAACAGCAACAAGCCCCCTATTTAACACAACAATATTGTCAGCAACAGGCGTTAATATTAAGAAGATCTCCTAAGCCCCATTACAGTTTAACATTAAACAACAAATACGCTTTTGCACCCACAACACCCACCAACACAACATCCTCAAGCACAACATCATCAACAACAACAACAACATCTGTAATAACACGCAACAGTTTATCGCATAAAGACTTAAACACTTATGAATTCTCTCATTTAAAAGAAGACTGTGATCTTGATCATAATGATGATTATTATTTACCATCATCTATGGAAATTTTGGGTATACAAAAATCATTGCAACATGTTGAACATGATAATGATGTTGCAAATTTAAATGTTAATAAAATGGAATGTAAAGATAATGGTGTTAAAGATAATAATGTTGTTGCGGATGGTAAAGTAAACGAGGATGAGCACAAGGATGAGATTGATGATGATGATGATAGTGATAATGTCGAGCTTGAAGTTGAACTAGATAATAATGAAAGTGTTAAAAGGCTAAGTGCTAATTTGAATGATTTAGAAATTACAAAAAATGCTACAAATAATTTATTAAAACAACAACAACAACAACATCATCAACAACAACAAGAAACAAATAGGCTGTGGTATCATTGATGGAAACCAATGGATTTGAGGTGAGTTTTAAAGCAAAAAAAAAAGATAAATTGTTGAAAGACCTATAAATAGATAATTATCTTTAGGTACTTTTGTTAATAGTACCTTTTGCTCTATTCTCATCTTAATTTTTAGTACTTTTTTTGAATATTTAAAAAACATGTTTTTTTTTATCGAAGTTTCAACTTATTGATTCGGAAACAATTTTAAGTTTATTGACAAAATATATTAAAAAGTACTTCTTTTGGTTAAAAGTAGTTACTTTTGAAAAAGTACTTTTTTGTTACTTTTTGAAAAAAATTTCTTTTTTCAAATTTTAAACTATTTTGTCTTTGTTTTATGAAGAGCATGTTTTAACTTTTAACCAAAATTCTCTAAAAAACTACTTTTTTCAAAAAAGTACTTTTTTGGTACCTTTTTAAAAAAATCCTTTTTGTATTTTTAACTATTTTGTGTTTGTTTTATGAAAAAATTTTGTTTATTAAAGTACTTTTCTTAATACTTTTTTAATTTTACACCAATTTACCTCAAACAAAGTACTTTTTCAAAAAGTCTTTTTTTACTACTTTTTGAAAGAAAAAAAATTTTCCTTTTTCAAATTTAAAACAATTTTGTGTTTGAAAAAATGTTCTTTATTCCTATTTAAAATTTTTTTTGCTTTATTAAAGTACTTTAGCCGCTACTTTTTAATTTTTTACCAAATTTTCTTAAAAATACTACTTTTTCAAAAATTTTCTTTTTTGCTACTTTTTTAAGAAAAATTGTATTTTTTCGTATTTTAAACCATTTTAGGTTTGTTTTATGAAAAACTTTTGTCTCATTTTGTCTTTAATTGCTACTTTTTTAATTTTTAGCAATTTCCATTAAAAAAAGTATCATTTCAAAAAAGTACCTTTTTTGATACTTTTTAATTTTTTAACACAAAATGTGTTTTTATTACAAAATATGATTTTTTTTAAGTTTAATTTTTTTAATTTTTACCAATTTCCTTTAAAAAAAAGTACTATTTTAGAAAAGTATTTTTTAGTACTTTTTAAAAAATGTTTATTTTTTTATTTTAACACAAATGTGTTTTTAAGACAAAATATGCTTTCTATATGTACTTTTCTTGCTACTTTTTAAAATTTTTAACCTTTTTTCCTCAAAAAAGTACTTTTTTAAAAAAATACTTTTTTGCACTTTTTGAAAAAAGTTATTTATTTTTTTAAATTTTAGAACATTTTGTGCTTGTTTTATCTTTAAGTACTTTTTTAATTTTTTACCAATTTTTCTTAAAAATGTACTTATTCAAAAAAGTACTTTTTCAAAAAAGTACTTTTTTGGTACTTTTTGAAAAAAATTTCTTTTTTCATATTTTAAACATATTTCTTTAAGTTTTGGAGATATTAAGCATTTTAATAAGTTTTTTTCTCTCAAAGTACTTTTTTGTTATTTAAGTACTTTTTTTTTCCTTTTTTGCAAAATTTGGAAGTTTAACTTAAAATTTGTTTGTGTTTTTTTCTTTTCCTTTTCCAGCGCTTTAAACTCTGCAATAAATGTTTAAAAAAAACCAACAGGACTGGACAAAAACTTGGACAGAAATGTACTCCTGTCCTTCCCCGTCTTTAAGTAAACTTTAACAAGAAACCTGAAGAAACAGAAATAAGTTTTTCAAAATGAAAAGAAAGAAAAGGCTTCAGTAAAGGAAAAGGAGTTTTGGAACAACAAAAAAAGATGGTAAATCATAGAAAAAATTACAAAGAATAAAAGAAAACAGAATTTACAAAAAAAAAGAAAACAACAACAACAACAAAATTAACTAGAACACCGTATGCTTTACCTTAAAAAAAAAACAAAAGAAACTAAAATATTACACAAACATTTACACACACACAAACACATAATATTATAGGCTTCTTAAACTTAAGCATACAGCCCCCAACCCCCTCCGCCTCCTTTAGAACCTTTTTTACAGACTACACTGTAAGAAAAGATAATTTAAGCAAAAAAAAAAAGAAAACTTTTTTTATAACAAAGAAAAATGTAGTAAAACAAGGCACCTATAATTTTTATAAAATGAAACAAAAAACTAAGTAGAACTATTTATGAAAAAAAGTACTAAAAAATAGAAAATTTGCCAACGAAAAAATAACACACACAAACTAAAAGAAATGAAAACAAAAACAATTTAAGTTATAAACTAAAAAGAAAATATATTTATATTTATTAAAGCCAAGCACAATATTATTTTCTTTAATTTTGTAAATATTAACAAAAAAAAAAGTAAAATTTAAGAAAAACTGGTAGTAAGACTATAAATTGCAAAAAATATAAAAAATCTTAAAATAACAACAAAACAACAAATTTAAAATTGAAATTTTTTAAAAAATTTTCAAAATTCCCCTTTTTCCCTTTTTTCCATTATAACAACCCATCATTAATTAAAAGAAAATGAAAGCATTTAGAAAACATCATTAACGAATTTAATATAAACGAAAACAAAAAAAAAAAATTAATTAAAAAAAATCTCTTAAATATTAACAAGTTTATGTGATACAACAACAAGTTTTATTAAATATTTGATTTTATTTTTTTTTTTTAATTTTTCCTTAAAGTCTTTACTACCATTTTTTGTTTTTGTTTTTTTCTTAAAACAAGCCACCAACACTGTGTAACTTAAAACTGTGCTCTATGTAAATTTTCCTGTAAAGTCCTGTAACATAAAATTTATATTCTTTTGTTTGTGTAAAGTTTTTCTTTGTAAAAATTAAACAACTAAAACTAACAAGAAGTTTAAATAATTTAACTAAAGTTTAAAAGGAGTTTAGCAAATCTTAAGAAAAAGGGAAGATTAACAAAGTTTAAACACAAAGACATGAAAAAAAGAGAAAAGGAAGGAGAGACAGAGAGAGAGAGAGGGAGAAAAATCCCTAAAAAATCTTGATAATTTCTTAACTTTTTATTAAAAAAGTACTATCAAAAAAGTACTTTTTGCAAAAAGTACTAATAGAAAAAGTATTCTTTACAAAAAGTACTATTTGAAAATGTCCCCTTTTGTCTTAAAAATTATAAAAAACTACCCTTTTCAAACTAATTTTCACAAAATTTATAATTTCTTAACTTTTTGTTAAAAAAATGTACTCTCAAAAGTACTTTTTACAAAAAGTACTATTACAAAAAGTATTCTCTACAAAAAGTACTATTTGAAAGAGTTCTCTTTTGGCTTAAAAATTATAAAAAAGGAACTTTTTCAAACTAATTTTTACAAATTTATAATTTCTTAACTTTTTGTTAAAAAAAGTACTATCAAAAGAGTACTTTTACAAAAAGTACTAATACAAAAAGTATTCTTTACAAAACGTACTATTTGCTTCTTCGTACTTCTGGCTTAAAAAATATAAAAAAGTACCTTTGTTCTATTTTGGCTTAAAAATTATAAAAATGGTCCTTTTTGAAACTAATTTTCACAAAATTTATAATTTGTTAACTTTTTGTTACAAAATGTAATATAAAAAGTACTTTTTGTAAAAAGTATTCTTTACAAAACTTACTATTTGCAAATGTTCTCTTTTGGCTTAAAAATTATAAAGAAAGACCTTTTTCATAAAAATATTACTAATTTTAAACTAATTTTCACAAATTTATAATTTCATAAGTTTTTGTTAAAAAAAGTACTCTCAAAAAGTACTTTCAGAAAAACTATTCTTTACCAAACGCACTATTTGCAAAAGTTCTCTTTTGGCTTAAAAATTTCAAAAAAGGACCTTTTTCATAAAAATATTTCTAATCACAAACTAATTCTCACAAAACTAGATTTTGTTGCAAAAAGTACTTTTTTGGTACTTTTTTTAAATAATTAAAAAAATAAGTACATTTTACAAATAGTACTTTTTTTAGCTATTTCTCTTTTTCAAACGAAAATTCAGGAAAATTCTAAACTCTTGTTTAATCTCTAAAACTTTTTCAAATACAACTTTTTTTTAAAAAAACAACTTTTTCTTAAATTCACTAAAACTTTAAAAAAATTTATGAAAATCCTCTCTTTTTCTCTCTTTAACACTCAACCAACTCTCTTTTTTTCTAAAGAAAACCCTTAACTCCTTAAAAAAAACTTGTAACCTTAACGGACCAAAAAAACCCCAAAAAAACAAAACCCCCATTTAAAACAGAGTCGCCTGAATCTATTGAAAATAAAAATAATATTATAAAAATTGTAGACGAAAAAAAATCCTTATGAAAAAAAGTGTTTCAATCAATGATTTGTGATTAATATTTTTTGTTTTTTTTAATAATATTTTCTGTTTATTTACTTTAATTAATTTAAAAAAAATTTCCCCCAAAAAATATTAAATATTTTCTAAGTTTTTGCTTTAGGTATAAAATGTTATAATAACTAAAATAATAATACAACAAATACATATGAAAGAGTAATTTATAAAAAAAAATCTATAAAAATAAAATTAAAATAAATATGTTCCTTTTTTAAGTTAAATATAAAGTAAAAAATATGAAGGAAAATTTAAAAAATATTAAAAAAAAAAATAAATTAAAAAAAAACCAACAAAAAATAATAAATTTTTAAACACTAATAATTTTATACATAAAACAAGTAGCAGGTAGTTTTTAAAGAATTTGTTTCTTATGATTTAGCTAAAAGGTTACCAAATCCATGGCAAGGACCTCCATTAGTTCTGTTGTAGTTCAGTTCTAGTTCAGTTGTAGTTCAGTTGTAGTTCAGTTCTATTTCAGTTCTAGTTCAGTTCTAGTTCAGTTCTATTTCAGTTCTAGTTCATTTCTAGTTCAGTTCTAGTTCAGTTCTTGTTCAGTTCTAGTTCAGTTCTAGTTCAGTTCTAGTTCAGTTCTAGTTCAGTTCTAGTTCAGTTCTAGTTCAGTTCTAGTTCAGTTCTAGTTCAGTTCTAGTTCAGTTCTAGTTCAGTTCTAGTTCAGTTCTAGTTCAGTTCTAGTTCAGTTCTAGTTCATTTCTAGTTCAGTTCTAGTTCTGTTATAGTTCTGTTATAGTTCTTTTCTAGTTCTTTTCTAGTTCTGTTCTAGTTCTGTTCTAGTTCTGTTCTAGTTCTGTTCTAGTTCTGTTCTAGTTCTGTTCTAGTTCTGTTCTAGTTCTGT
>NC_060950.1:67698710-67703739 GCF_022045245.1 Lucilia cuprina | reverse complement strand
ACTAGAACTGAACTAGAACTGAACTAGAACTGAACTAGAACTGAACTAGAACTGAACTAGAACTGAACTAGAACTGAACTAGAACTGAAAAAGAACTGAACTAGAACTAAACTAGTAGAGAACTCAAGTAGAACCGAGGATGAATTGAAGTTTGAAAGTTTTGGTTTTAAAGTTTACGGGAATAGACCTAAATTAAAACTCCCATCAAGTACATGTAAACAACAAGCCTGTGTAAATATTTATTAACATTTAATAACAACTTGAATTGTTTACTCTTACCAAAATGAAATTATTACTAAACAAAAGCTTTAATGACACTACATGGTAAAATATTATACAGCTCCTTCCCTCCTGGATGAGGAGAAAGAAAAATGTTTCATTTTAATACAATAATTATAGCAACAAGGACTTTTCAGCTATGGCAGTTTTACCTTGACTAGATTGTTGAAGTTGAATATAACGGGAGGGAAAATTCAAATGAACATACAAATGAGTTTTTCTGTACTTTTTATTATTTGTATATATTGTGTTTATTAAAGTGTTCTTTTTTTTGTATTTTGGTTTCTAAGGACATGTCATTTGATTATCATTAACTCTCTGGCTTATGCCTCAACAAAATGAGCATTTTTTTAGTTGTTTTTGTTTAATTTATAAATATGAGCTATAGAGTTCTGTTTTGGTTTGTTTGCATTATTTCATATGCAAATTAATCAAGATAACACGTTATTCTCGTGTATCCTTCATGTATATATCCTTCGACAAGTGAAATAAAATGTTTCTTTTTTTCTCATTTTTATATGGAGGGAGTTGGAGGCAAATAATCATAATAATTTTATGATGTTGTAAAACGTGCCTAATGTCACTAAATGCTAAAGAAGAAAAAAAAACTGAGGCATGTATGTTTATTGTAGCAACTTTATAGAAAGAAAATATGCATGCTACAAATATGTATATGTTTTTTTTACACGTTTCTTTTCGTCTTAAAAGGAAAACAATGTAAAGACATTTTTCTCCGTTTTTTTTAGTTTATTCTTTTCATATTTTACAGGATATAAAAACGAAGTGTTATAACAAAAAGAAAAATAAAAAAGAAGGTAAAGAAAATGTTTATCATTTTTGATGACTAAGTAGAGGGTGTTGGGTTTGGACCGTCTTGACTGAAAAACAGTGTTTGTTAAAGGTAACTTAGGGAAAAGCCATTAAAATTATGTTTGAACAAAAGATTGATGAAAAAAGATAAAATTGTATACAAAGAAATTATTTAAGGATATAAAACTGTATGCAGGATATGCTGACATGAAAAGCAAAAAAGTATTTTTTATACCGAAAAACATAAAATATTAAAAGTACATCTTAAAAAAACTCAATAAGGAGAATTAGAACAGAACTAGAAAAGATCTAGAACATAACTAGAACAGAACTAGAACAGAACCAGAACAGAACAAGGACAGAACCAGAACAGAACTAGAACAGAAATAAAACTTAACTAGAACAAACCTAGAACAAAACTAGAACAAAACTAGAACAGAACTATAACAGAACTGGAACAGAACTAGAATCGAACTAGATCAGAACTAGAACAGAACTAGAACAGAACTAGAACAGAACTAGAACAGAACTAGAACAAAACTAGAACAGAACTAGAACAGAACTAGAACAGAACTAGAACAGAACTAGAACAGAACTAGAACAGAACTAGAACAGAACTAGAACAGAACTAGAACAGAACTAGAACAGAACTAGAACAGAACTAGAACAGAACTAGAACAGAACTAGAACTAGAACAGAACTAGAACAGAACTAGAACAGAGCACAACAAAAACACAACTAGAACAGAAGATGAAATTTATAGTTGCTAATGGAAATTGCTTAAGTGTCTATTTTGAAGCAATTGAACTTTGTTCAAACTATTCTTGTAAGACTCCTTTTAATCGCTCTTATTACTCCTAACTAATTAGTATTAATTGCCTCCTTAAAAACTACTATTTAACTACATCCTTTTTACTCCATATTGTATTATTAACAATTTGTTTTTAATCGTTATTTATTTTAATAGTTTTATTTTTATACATATTTTTTATGTAGAAAAAAAAATTAAAGGACATTGTTTTTAACATTTTTACTAAATTACATTATAATTACCACAAAATACTATATTTAATCTAATTAACCATAATTACTATAAATTGTTCCATGAAATTGTTGTAAAATTAGTTGGGCTTTATTTAGCCATAACAAATAAGTCGTTATAGTGAATGCACGACATGTGTTCAATTAAATAAAAATTGGTGAAAAAAAACTAAAAACAGTTAAATTATATTAAATATTTAAGCTATAAAAATTTAAAGTAATTTAAAACTTTAAAGTATAAATTTAATTAGATTTCAAAGTTTTATAGTGCTGGGAGATTTTAGCAGCTGCTTGTGTGTTTAAAAGTTCAAGCTGAACTCCTAGAGGTATGCTAGACTAAGTAATGAGAAAATATTCACTATCTCTCTCTGACACTCTCTCTCTCTCTCTCAAGTTGCTGAGAATATAACATCTGCTTAAGTGTTCAATTTAAAGCTAAAATTTTTACAACTTATTATTCAAATGAAACTTAATTTAAGTTTAAACCAAAATGTTTACTGGGTTTGTCAAACTTAAAAACTATCCCTTACCAAAATATTGCCTGGAATTTTTCACCAAAAACAAAAATATTATTTTAACTAAAAACAACAAATTTACGTTTTGTTTTTTTTTTCTATGGATTTTCAATTTAATTACACACGTGTATTCAGCAATTGTTTTAGTTGTTATTGCATTGAATTTAAATAATGTATGTTACGCCTTTTGTTAAAACAATTACTTATTGTTTTCCAAACAATACTCGATAAACCATTAAAATGAAATTTGGTGAAATGAAAAACACGCATGTAATTACGATAATTATATTATACACGCATTGTTGTTCCAGACATAGTAGCGTTCGTTAGAAGCGGCATAAATTATATAAAACTAAAAATAATCTTTATGAAAACAAAAGGGATGTGAGGAGACACGAGCTCACACACAGCAAGGACTTGCTTGACAATAACACAGACACAGCAAGTTGACAAACACGAATTGGAGAATACATTTAAAACATAAGTGAACGACAACTGAACTACATTTGAAGTATAAATGAACTAGAACTGAGCTACAATTGAAATACAACAGAGTTTTAAAAGATTGGAGGACGAAGTTCGTGTGTACTACAAATTAACTATAGATGAACACTAACTGAGCTTTAAATGAAGTTCGATTGTTGTAAAACTGAACTACATCTGAAGTACAACTGAAATACAAATGAGCTACAACTGAATTCCAACTCAACTACAACTAAACTACAACTAAACCACAACTGAACTACAAATGAACTATAACAAAACTAAATCGAAAATAACACTGAACTTTAACTGAACTACAAATGAACTAAAACTGAACTACAACTAAACTACAATTGAACTACAACTAAACTAAAACTAAACTACAACTCAACTACAACTACAACTAAACTACAACTAAACCACAACTGAACTACAAATGAACTACAACTGAACTATAACAAAACTAAAACGAAAATAACACTGCACTTCACCTGAACTACAAATGAACTAAAACTGAACTACAACTAAACTAAAATTGAACTACAACTAAACTAAATCTGAACTACAACTAAACTACTACTGAACTATAAGAAAACTTCAACGAAACTATAACTAAACTAACACTGAACTACAGCTGAACTAACACTAAACTTATACTTAACTACAACTTAACTAGACTTAACTAGACTTCAACTAGACTTCAACTGAACTTAACTAGACTTCAACTGAACTTAACTAGACTTCAACTGAACTAAAACTAAACTAGATCTAAACTGCAACTAAACCACAACTGAACTACAACTCATTTCGAAACGAACTACAACTTAACAAGAAATCTATCTGCTAGAACCTTTAAAACTTCGCTTTGCAAAATGTTAATTCCAACTAAATTGAATTTTTTCTCGTCAGCAAAAACTTTGCTTAAAGTTTCTTTATTTCCAAACTATTAATTGAATTTAGCTGTGACTTTTTTATTCGACTTGTTAACATAATTTAGCATTATTTTAACTACGATTCAAAGATTATAATTTGTAATTTATTTCTGCAACAAACTGCAGTTTTTTTATGCACACTCCATAAAACCTCCTTTAAAATTGGTACCTAATTTAGTATTGAATTGAAAATTTCGCAAAAAGTTCCATTTAACTGCACCTATTTTCGGTTTAAGACATTTACAACTTATTTTAAAATTCGATTTTAATTTTTTTCCTAAAAAAAATAAACAAAAACCTCTCCCTAGCTCATTAATCATTAATTTAATTTAAAACTAAACACACACATGCACACACATACATTAGTAGTTATGTTTGCTATAGTCTTGTGGACCGATCAACAAACTTTAATCAGCCTCAGATATTCAAATGTTTAACCAACTAGAAAATAACCATTTAAATATTGTAAACACTTTAGTGTGTTTGTGTGTGTTTTGCTGTTGCCACAATAAAACTGCATTTAACCATATATGCATAAGAAACCGAGAAAAATCTTAACTTGTCTTAATATTTAAGATAATCCCTCTATTTAAAATATTAAAACAAATGTTGGCTTTAATACATGTTAAACCTCTGGTGTTAATGAGGTGGTTTAAAATTGTAACGAGTTTTTTTGTAGAGATTTTAAAAATGCACTCTACATTAGTTAAGAGATTTAATGGGTTTTGATACTGAAATACACAGCTTTTTACAGCAATGTTTTAAGGTTCGAAGGACCATCTTAACTTTCTTTAGTTTTCAAAACACTTTGTTTTAATAGAAAAAACAGAACTAGAACCGAACTAGAACAGAACTAGAACTGAACTAGAACAGAACTAGAAGAGAACTAGAAGAGAACTAGAAGAGAACTAGAACAGAACTAGAACAGAACTAGAACAGAACTAGAACAGAACTAGAACAGAACTAGAA
>NC_060950.1:67693495-67698610 GCF_022045245.1 Lucilia cuprina | reverse complement strand
TGAACTAGAACTGAACTAGAACAGAACTAGAACAGAACTAGAACTGAACTAGAACTGAACTAGAACTGAACTAGAACTGAACTAGAACTGAACTAGAACTGAACTAAACTAGAACTGAACTAGAACTTTGCTTTATTAAGTGGTTCCAAATTAATTCATTACTCACCTTTGCCAAAACCATGAATATCCGTGCGGAAATTATCTTTTCCCTTCTGACCATCGACCAATTGTCCCAGACCATCAATATAACGATCGCCCTGTTCATAGCCGTCATAGGTTTTATCCGATAAATCAACTTCCATGCCACGTTGGACACCCTTTGGTATACTATAGGAAACAATGCCCTCTGAAAAAAAAAAAATAAACACAAAATGGAAATTAGTTAACAAGGAGTCATAAAAACAGGAAATATAAAATAATCTAAAAACGAATGTAAAACTTAAAGCTATAAAATGTGATTTTGTTTATAACAAATTACGTTGTATGAAAGAGAGAGAGAGGGGGGGAGACATATAACGTGGTAATATGAAACTTCAAAATATAAATGAACATATGTTTAAATGTCACTATATGTATGAATGTATGAATGTGTTGGGAAATATTTAATTTCTTTCTATAACAATGACGAAGACAAACGACTAACAAACTGCATTGATGATAATCATCATCATGATGATGATAATGATGATGAGGATGATGTTGTAGAGTTGGTGTTTTTTTTTTAAGGCGCAGTTCTTTAGCAGTTGTTGGTTGTTTAGTTAATGTTTTATGTATTTTAGTTTTGTATTACATTATTTTCTAGTTTCTAGTTTATTTTAGTTTTTTTAATTTACTTAAACATTTTTATTATAAATACATCCTTCTTAGGGTAAGTATTTTTTAATGTGAGACATATCATATTTCCGAATTGTAAAGAATAAAAAAAAATGAAAAAGATTTGAAGTTTTAAAAGAAAAGGGGAAAATTATTTAAATTTAGAATTAAAGTTGAAATATTTCAATGTCAGTGAAAATTTATGTAAATTGATTTTTGAGAAATAAACTAATTAATTTAATTGGAAATTTATAATGGAAAAGAAGATGATTCATTATGAAAATAAAGGGGGAATTGAAAACTAAAAAGAAAATAATGAATTTCTTTAGAAAAATTTGAAACAGTGAATGGTTTTTTAAAGAAATTTTTAGTTTTTTTTTAAATTTAGTTCGAGAAACTTTAAGCTTTGAAAGATTTTGTTAGGAAAACTTTAAGTTTATAAAGTTTTGATAGGAAAACCTAAAAGTTTTGAAAGAACAGCTGTAGAAAACTTAAAGCTTTTAATGATGTGCTTAAGAATATATGAAGTTTTAGAAGATTTCAGCTTCTAGTGATTTACTATATTAAGCTTTAAGTTTCTAAAGTTGTTTTGTAGAGAAATTGTGCTTTTTAAAGTTAAAAAGCTTTCTAGAGCACAAGCTTTTAGTTTTTAAGTACTCAAAGCATACAAATTTAAGCTTCTAAAGTTTTTTTTTTTTACTAAAAATTTTTAAGTTTTGCTTTAAGTTTCTAAAGTTGTTTTGTAGAGAAATTGTGCTTTTTAAAGTTAAAAAGCTTTCTAGAGCACAAGCTTTTAGTTTTAAAGTACTCAAAGCATACAAATTTAAGCTACTAAAGTTTTTTTTTACTAAAAATTTTTAAGTTTTGCTATACAGCTTTAAGCTTTAAGCTTTAAGTTTAGTTAAAGAAAACTTAAAGCTTCTAACAAAATTGTACAAAAACTTAAAGCTCTAAAGCTCTTTTCCCCAAAAAACATTGAAATGATTTCCAGAAATAAGCTTTAAACTTCAAAAGCTCTGTGTAAGCATACATCATTTAATTTTCTACTATTTTAACAATTTTACTCAAGTTTCTTAATAAATACTCTTTAAACAAAATCTAATTAATGCCTCATGAAACCATATAGAACATTGACCCTAAGTAATTAAGTATTTTATGTATAAACTTAAGGTTTTTGTGGTTAAAATATTTCAGAACATTTGTTAAGTATCACAAAAATATTAGAAATATAATAAACAAGTGCCTTAATAACCACACACACACACACTGTACAATTAAGCATAATTAAGCTAGGAAATTAGCTCTAAAAACTTAATCGATTTCAAAGGACATTTATACAACATAACAAGGAAAAAACACAAACATATGTATGTTTTTTTTAATAAATACTTAATAACAGCAATTAAATGTACAACATATCCTTTATAATTAAGTAATTTTTTTCCTACAAAAAATTTATTTTTTTTAACTTTCTAAACAAAATTAGTTTCTAAAATATTTAAATTTTCTTTAACAAAAAACTCTCTACAATTTAAACTTTTTTTAACAAATGAAACTTTTGAAGGTTTTTTTGCCCTCTTTTTTATTTGTAAAAATATTGCGTGCAGACATTAAATCAGACAATATAACCTGCCGCCAATGTCGTTTCAAAGATCTACCTATTTTCTCCTGGTAACCTTTAGTATTATAATACATATTTTTTTATATAAAACAACCTTATTGTAATAAAACTAAATGGCGCCATATTATAACACTTTGCATGCAATTGTCCTGGGCAAAAAAAAAAGAAAAAACAACATATAAATAAAATAGTAGCAAAAAAATGTTTATAAATAAATAAAAAGAGTAAATTTTACTATGCATTAAATATAAAATTTGCCCCATGCAAAGAAAGTCATATCACAGTAGATCATAAAACTAATTAGCGTTTGGCATAATCAAACAGATTTTTATAAAAATCTGGAACTTCTGATAGGAGAACAAAAAGAAAACTAGAGTATAACTAAAACAGAACTAAAAGAGAACAACAGAACTAGAACAGAACTAGAACAGAACTAGAACAGAACTAGAACAGAACTAGAACAGAACTAGAACAGAACTAGAACAGAACTAGAACAGAACTAGAACAGAACTAGAACAGAACTAGAACAGAACTAGAACAGAACTAGAACAGAACTAGAACAGAACTAGAACAGAACTAGAATAGAACTAGAACAGAACTAGAACAGAACTAGAACAGAACTAGAATACAACTAGAACGCAACTAGAACAGAACTAGATCGCAACTAGAACACAACTAGAACACAACCAGAACACAACTAGAACACAACTAGAACACAAATAGAACACAACTAGAATACAACTGGAGCACAACTAGAACAGAACTAGAATAGAACTAGAACAAAACTAGAACTGAACTAGAACTGAACTAGAAAAGAACTAGAACAGAACTAGAACAGAACTAGAACAGAAATAGAACAGAACTAGAACAGAACTAGAACAGAACTAGAACAGAACTAGAACAGAACTAGAACAGAACTAGAACAGAACTAGAACAGAACTAGAACAGAACTAGAACAGAACTAGAACAGAACTAGAACAGAACTAGAACAGAACTAGAACAGAACTAGAACAGAACTAGAACATAACTAGAACAGAACTAGAACTGAACCAAACTTTGTAATTTCCCCTTTGAGTTGCTTTTAACCTACTTTTATGTCTGTACTACCTTAATAAAACTTTTAGTTTCAACTTAATGCAGATTTAATGTAATAAAATTATCATGAACCAAAAAAAAGTCTGAAATACTGAATAACACTTAACATTAAAGCCATTTAATATGACCATTATATATGAAGGTATCTTTACACTCACATAAGTATAAGGCAAATATGTTTAAGTGCATAAAGGAAAAACTCTCAACATGGCCATGCATGGGTGTGGTATAATGTGATAAGTCAAGGTAACTTTGTAAGTACCACAAATAAAAGCCCTTTTTTTGCATGTTTTATAAATAAAATTCCAACTATAGAAAAACAAAGCAATGTTAAAAAGAAAAATTAAATATTTTTTTACATGGCATGTCTGATTTTTTAAGCGTTTTTTGTTTTTCAGTTATGATTATAAAAGAAATATTTTTCATAAATAAATGTTGTTTGTTTGCACATTTTAGAGGTGGACGTAGTTACACACATGTCTGCTCTGGAAATGAGAGATAGAGGCCAAGCCAGACGTCGGGACATATTAAATTTGTTCTTGGATTTATTTCGTTTTTTTGTTATTTTTTTTCCTTTTTCGGCTAATAGGTGTGTTTGTTAAGTTTTTATGGTTAGGACATAAATAAGATTTAAATTTAAGCACAAAAAATATATGCAACACCTTAGTTTTTTTTCACAAAAAAAAAACTTTAGTTTTCTACATTTTGTTTAATAAATTTTTCCTTTTATCTAATACTTATTTACCAAGTTTATGAGATTTTTTTGCTGTTGCGGTAAAATTGTGATCATCAATATCTTTTTTTCTTCTATAATTTCAGCAAGATGATCATGTTGTCCATTAGCTAAAGACAAAATCTAACATTTTTCATAATTTTTTTTTTTCTTTGTGATAAATTTTGCTGTTTGACATTAAATTGCTTGTAAAACTTTCTACACCATCATCATACGTATATTTGTTGCCTAAAACACGTCTTAACCACCTATTTTTTTTTTTTTTTTGCTTTTATCTATAAACATAAATTATAAATTTCTATATGTAAAAATGTCTGGTTTATTGGTTATTTTTATTTTAGTTGTTGTCTTAAATATTTGTGTAGAAAACCTAAAAAAAAACTCACCTTCCCATGGACAACCCACAATTTCAGCTCTTAAACAGACCGTACGATCGTATTGACCATATGGATAGATGCGTACTTTTGATGCAAAAATTATGGGTTGTAAAGTGTTTTCGACTTCGCTGTAGGTATTGATGTTGCCGGGTAAAATCTGTCAAAGATATAAATAAACAATTTTAATATGATAAGTCAATTTAAAATGTGATAGAAAGTTGCAATTTCTCAAAGATCCTCAATGTATTAAGAAAAAGAAGAGGCAAAGAATTTCAAATATGCATTTGCGCCTAAAAGCTTTCTACACTTATAACTAAAATGTAAACCTTAAAGTATGATTTAAAATCTGTAAACTAAAGCTGAACTAGAATAGAACTGAACTAGAACTGAACTAGAACTGGACTAGAACTGAACTAGAACTGAACTAGAACTGAACTAGAACTGAACTAGAACTGAACTAGAACTGAACTAGAACT
>NC_060950.1:67692120-67693395 GCF_022045245.1 Lucilia cuprina | reverse complement strand
GTTCAGTTCTAGTTCAGTTCTAGTTCAGTTCTAGTTCAGTTCTAGTTCAGTTCTAGTTCAGTTCTAGTTCAGTTCTAGTTCAGTTCTAGTTCAGTTCTACTTCAATTTTAGTTTAATTCGGGTTCGTAGGACCATATACAACAGATTATTAGTGATTAGAAACAATCCCTTTTAGATAAAATTGCTTTCCCAACATTATCCAATTAGTAGATAATCTAAAAGGAATATTATTAAAATCAAGGTTCGAAGGACCAATCAGATATATGATCTTTAATTTAGTTTAAATCCTGCTGCCTTTAGCATGCAAACATTATAAAACTAAAGAAAAAACGCAAAATTAACCAATTTCAAGTGGTTATTGGATTGTTGTTTTGGCTTTGTTGATGATTTCTATATGACCAAAAAGCTCAATTTACTAAGCTGCACGTATCATTTAAGGCCACATAGTACTTATTACTAGCAACAGACGCTGCTGATACCAACACACGAATAGTAGGAAGAAAAGAAAAAATAAATACATTAATTTTATTTTTGTAGACGATGACGTTTGGTGATATTGAATATAAGGTGGTTTGGTGTTGTATCTTTTTTTTTTTTTTGCAGAAAAACCAACAGCCAAGAACCCAATGTGGGGCCTGTCATTTAATGTCAATTAATTTATAGGAATTTTTTTCCTGCTTTCTACTGTATATTTTCTGGTCTTTTGCGTTTATGTGTGTGTGTGTGTTGCGTTGAAAAAGTTTTTCTTTTGATTCATTTTGTAATTTTGTTTTTCGCTTTGCTTTGTTTTGACTTGACAATAATTGTAATTTATGTGTTTTGTTTTATTGTTGTTATACTAGTTTAAAATTATTTTTGTTTTTCCTATATTTTTTTTAGACTGAAAACCGATAATAATGGCGGTGCTTGGTGTCCCAAACATATGGTGTCTAATGCTTTAAAAGAATATTTACAAGTTGACCTCTTGTCGGTGCATGTCGTAACGGCCATACGTACACAGGGTCGTTTTGGCAAGGGCCAGGGTCAGGAGTATACGGAAGCATATGTATTGGAATATTGGCGTCCGGGTTTTACCAGCTGGAAGAGATGGAAGAATACTCAAGGAAAGGAGGTGAGTTTTGAAATTTTTAAAAAGTTTTATTTTTTTAATTACAATTTTAATTCTGTGCCTGTTCAGTTCTAGTTCAGTTCTAGTTCAGTTCTAGTTCAGTTCTAGTTCAGTTCTAGTTCAGTTCTAGTTCAGTTCTAGTTCAGTTCTAGTTCAGTTCTAGTTCA
>NC_060950.1:67687825-67692020 GCF_022045245.1 Lucilia cuprina | reverse complement strand
GAACAGAACTAGAACAGAACTAGAACAGAACTAGAACAGAACTAGAACAGAACTAGAACAGAACTAGAACAGAACTAGAACAGAACTAGAACAGAATTATAACAGAACACAACTCAAACACAACTAGAACACATATCGAACACAACTAGATCAGAACTAGAATAAAACAAGATCAAAACTAGAACAGAATTAGAATATTGAAAATGGATTGTCTTTGAGAAAATCTATGTTGTTATTGTTAACATCACGTAATTTTAAGGTAAATTATGTAAATTTCTTTGTTATGTTACAAAGCGTTTAATTTTACTAACACTTCAACAAAAATCTTTTATTCACCTTTATTTTTGAGCAATTAAAAATTGTTTATAAAACTTAAATCAATTTCAAATCTTTGTAATATGTACTTTATTACACCACCCTACTCTATAAACTATAAATCTTAATTTTATTTTCACAAGTGACCCTTTTTGGTGGAAACCCCACATTTTTATATAGCAGCCACAAAAAAAGGTCAATTTAATTTTCATAAACTAAACAACTACCGCCAAACATTAGACTATAAAAAAAACTTTTATTTCCTCTGCGAGAAAAAGATACTTTCAAAATTGTTGGAAGCTGCGCGTGTGTGTGTTTTGTTTATTTCTTTTAATCTCAAACTAAAATGCTATAAAAATCATTTAAAATGCTAATATCCTTAGTTTATAGACCCATTTCATTTTGACTTTAATTATTGTTATTGCCAAAGTTAACAATCTGTCTGTCTGTATGTCTGTCTATAAGACAAGTATAAAACCGAGCAACAGAAACTACATTAAACTAGAAAATGTGAAAACAAATGAAAACTAAAATGTTAATACACATTTTGCTTCTGTGAATGTGCCTTTTATGTTGTGAATGCTGAAAGTACAACAACACATTCTCATAAATGTAGAACTATGTAAAAAATCTGCTTTGGTTGAGATTGTAAAAGTCTGCTGCACTAGACTAAGCAACCGGACTAACAACTATCTAATCAAACTTTGTTTTCCATAGTATGTATTTTTTCCCGAGTTTTTTTTTTTTTTTTTGTAATACAACTTCTTTTAAAGCCGCCTATTTTCTTATGAACGAAGAGAAAAAACACATTAATCTAAAGCAGTGATGGGCATATTATCTAAAATATGTCTATGGGTGAGGAACTGAAAACAATTTAATCTTGAAACTTAAATTAAGAAAAATTTCAAAACAGCAAATGATTTGGTTGGATTTTCCGATGTGCCTTTCAAGCCACTCAAGCAGCTCTTGTTAACTAGTTAATGCCCCTGACTGTTCTAAGCTCTTAGAAGTTGCCAACAGTTGCATTTTTCTTTTTTTTTTTTTTAATTTACCAAAGTATTTTTAATGTATTTTCTAGAGTTTGTCCCTCTATAGCTCACAGCAAGAGTATGAGATTTTCTTTTTCACTATTATGCCTTTCATTTGCTGTAGAGCATCAGAAAACAAACTGTCATTTAGTTAATCATGGGTAAGACGATACTACTATAATGTCTGCTCAGCAACTACATCGCTACAATATTTAAATTCTTTTTTTGTTTCTCTCATCTTTGTTCTTCATTCGTTCTTTGCTATCCAAAACTATTTGTAAAGGAATTAATTTAAATTGAAGTTTAGAAGTGGATAGAACAAAAACAACGACAACAACAAATAATTTAAATGAAGAAGCAAAAAAAAAATTAATCGAAACTAATGCTTAACAAAAACGTCTTTAGTAACAGTAAAAATACTGGGCTACTTTAGCTATAGGTTGGTTGGGTGTTGCTTTAACAAAATGGGCTATTTAATTTAATTATGCTTTAGCATTTAATTGAAAAGTAATTGTATATAATTAAAATAAATAGATTCTTATTGTTGTAAATAGGAATTTTACAATAATTTAAAGTTTAAGGTAAGAAACCAATAATAATTAGGGGAACAATGTTATTTTTCTGATTTAAAGTTCTGCTCTGGCACTGTTCAAGTTGTGTTATAGTTGTGTTTTAGTTCTGTTCTAGTTCTGTTTTAGATCTGTTCTAGTTGTGTTCTAGTTGTATTCTAGTTGTGTTCTGGTTGTGTTCTAGTTCTGTTCTAGTTCTGTTCTAGTTCTGTTCTAGTTCTGTTCTAGTTCTGTTCTAGTTCTGTTCTAGTTCTGTTCTAGTTCTGTTCTAGTTCTAGTTCTGTTCTAGTTCTGTTCTAGTTCTGTTCTAGTTCTGTTCTAGTTCTGTTCTAGTTCTGTTCTAATTCTGTTCTAGTTCTTTCATAGTTTTGTACTAGTTCTTTCATAGTTCTGTTTTAGTTCTATTTTTGTTTCAGTTCTGTTTTAGTTCTGTTCTACTTCTGTTTTTGTTGTGTTCTAGTTGTGTTCTAATTCTGTTCTAGTTCTGGTACTTTTCTAGTTCTCTCCTAGTTCTGTTCTAGTACTTATCTAGTTCTGGAAGATGTTAATAACTTTAAAATTTAAACAAACTTAAAAGCAATACAAACTCTATTTTCATGTGTAATTATCAAGAAAAATGCTTATAAAACTAGACCATTTTACCTTACAAAAAAAGAAAAACACAAAAGTACAAAAATAAAACTCTTCACAGACATCAAACGTTTTAAAGCCGCCAGCAATTATAACAATTTGAAAAAAATAAAATTTTAAAAATAACAACCATAAAATCTCTGAAGATGACTGAGGCCCCTAGAAAAAAAATAAGAGGTTTTATATAAAAGAAAAGGGGAGACATTACCTGCACTTTTTAATTGCAGTTGCACACTTATAATATCATAAAATATTATTTTTTTTTTGGCTACCAACTTGAGTCTGGAGTATTTGTTGTACAAATTTTCTAAGAACCTGTTAGATATTTCTTGAAAACATTATTTTTTTTTTGTTTATAGACATAAACTTTTACAATTGTTTATCTTGATTTTAAGATAGTTTTTTGTGTAAAATATTTAAAGAAAATAATTTTTTTTGAGAAATTTTTGGTGTAGAAGTGTTAGGGGTCTTATCACTATATTATTATTTAGTTTAAAGTGTTGAATAATTTTATTCTTCATAATGGTAGTGTTTATGATCATGATGATGATGATGATGTGTGCAATGATAACAATTGTAAAAAAAGAAGATTTAAGGTGTTCTTTTTAGATTTTCTTGTAGAAAAAAGGGGGTTTTTTTGAAAAATTGGGTAATATGTAGTTTTTTAGGGTTATAAATTAAAATGTTGGTTTAAAATGTTATTTTCTGGAATTGCGGTAATTTATGCTTTGAAAATTTATTATGCTTTTTTTAAGTGCCGTTTTAAATATTTCATAATAATCTAAGGTAATAAAATTTTTAAGAAATTTTAATGTATATTTAATAAGACGTTAGATTAGATCTCTTAGGTTTATTACTGAATTTATTTGCCGGAAATTTACATAAACTATTGTTGAGCTATAAAACTATTTCCTGTATCTCACAGCACTATAACAGAACTAGAACATAACTAGAACAGAACTAGAACGGAACTAGAACAGAATTAAAACAGAACTAGAACAGAACTAGAACAGAACTAGAACAGAACCAGAACAGAACTAGAACAGAACTAAAACAGAACAAGAAAAGAACTAGAACAGAACTAGAACAGAACTAGAACAGAACTAGAACAGAATTAGAACAGAACTAGAACAGAACTAGAACAGAACTAGAACAGAAATAGAACAGAACTAGAACAGAACTAGAACAGAAATAGAAAAGAACTAGAACAGAACTAGAACTGAACTAGAACAGAACTAGAACAGAACTAGAACCGAACTAGAACAGAACTAGAACAGAACTAGAACAGAACTAGAACAGAACTAGAACAGAACTAGAACAGAACAAGAACAGAACTAGAACAGAACTAGAACAGAACTAGAACAGAACTAGAACAGAACTAGAACAGAACTAGAACAGAACTAGAACAGAAGTATAACAGAACTAGAATAGAATTAAAACAGAACAGGAAAAGAACTAGAACATAACTAGAACAGAACTAGAACAGAACTAGAACAGAACTAGAACAGAACTAGAATAGAACTAGAACAGAACTAGAACAGAACAAAAACAGAACTAGAACAGAACTAGAACAGAACTAGAACAGAACTAGAACAGAACTAGAACAGAACTAGAACAGAACTAGAACAGAACTAGAACAGAACTAGAACAGAA
>NC_060950.1:67685647-67687523 GCF_022045245.1 Lucilia cuprina | reverse complement strand
AACAGAACTAGAACAGAACTAGAACAGAACTAGAACAGAACTAGAACAGAACTAGAACAGAACCAGAACAGAACTAGAACAGAACTAGAAAAGAACTAGAACAGAACTGGAACAGAACTAGAACAGAACAAGAACAGAATTAGAACAGAATTAGAACAGAACTAGAACAGAACTAGAACAGAACTAGAACAGAACTAGAACAATACTAGAACAGAATTAGAACAGAACTAGAACAGAACTAGAACAGAACTGGAACAGAACTAGAACAGAACTAGAACAGAACTAGAACAGAACTGGAACAGAACTAGAACAGAACTAGAACAAAACTAGAACAGAACTAGAACAGAACTGGAACAGAACTAGAACAGAACAAGTACTAAAAAATTTACCACAAATTCAAAAGTTTATATTTTTTATTAAATCTTAAGGTTCGAAGGACCTTAACTTAAAAAAAATCTTATAAAAGAAAATTTTGCTAACATGTCTTTTAATCAACTACTTTTCTCTAATGTCTTTTTAATTAAAATAAGAAATAAACCAGTAACCATTCTCTACAACTAAAACACAAGATAAATAATTACAAAAAATAAACTTCGAATATCATTAAGACTGCTTCAGAGCAAACGAAAAAAAATTAACATATCAATAAATGCTCAAGATATTTAATACAAAAAATTCATAAAAAAATACAAAAAAAAATCTTAAAAAAATCATTTAAAATAACCATAACTAAGCAACCAAAAATTAATCCTTAATTACCAAGACAACATCCTGCTGAGTTTAGCAAAAAAAATCTATAAAAAGAGCAAAAAACCAAAAAAAAAAAAAAACCATTCAAGCCATAAAGTTACATTTCAAACTAAAATCCAGTAGAAGCTGTTGAAGTCTAGAAGAGGATGATTATTTCGTAAAGTTTAAGCATAAAAAAGAAAAAAAAATATATATAAAAATAAAATTCATTTTTTAACGAACTTAACAAGTCACCAGAAGCGATTTCTTTTCTTTTGCTCCAAAGGGGAGTTTCTTTTTTAGCTCTTGTGGTTTTATTTAACGAATTTTAAAATGATAACATGAAACTAAAAGAATTGACGTTTAAAACGGCTTTTAAACGCATTTACATTAAAATAAATAAGCAAAAAAAAAAAAAAAAAAAAGAAAACCTACAGCATTTAAGGCAAAAAAAATTATAATGAAAAAGCAACAGAAAACAAATCTTAAAAACGCCACTTAAATGTGGACAGATGAGCAAAACACAAAAAATAAAACGTATAAATAAAGTGGAATAAAGAGTAATATATAGCAAAATCAAATATCATTTGGTTAGGAATTAAAAAAGTTAAACGGCAAAAAAAAAAAAAAAAAATTTAGGTTATAAAGACTAAAGCTAGACCCTATAATTGCTTAACATAATGGTTCGAAGGACCAACACAAGAATATTCAAAAATCTTTAATTTGCTAACTAAATCATTTTGGAAATATCAACGATTCCTTAGGCTTCAAGACAGTGCTCTCTGTGTTACTTATATGAATTTTTCCTAAAGGTCATGAGTTCGAAGGACCAAATTTTTAAAATACAAACTATTTCCCATTTGAATGTGCAAATCTAGTTTTGTTCTAGTTCAGTTCAAGGACACTTCTAAGCACAAAGACAGTGCTTTCTATATTACTCAAATATGACATTTTCTTAATGGTCCTGAGTTCGAAGGACCAAATTTTTACAACATGAACTACTGTTTCCTTTTGAATGTTTAATTATAATTTAGATTTGGTTCAGTTCTAGTTCAGTTCTAGTTCAGTTCTAGTTCAGTTCTAGTTTAGTTCTAGTTCAGTTCTAGTTCAGTTCTAGTTCAGTTCTAGTTTAGTTCTAGTTCAGTTC
>NC_060950.1:67652449-67685547 GCF_022045245.1 Lucilia cuprina | reverse complement strand
ACTTGAACAGAACTAGAACAGAACTAGAACAGAACTAGAACAGAACTAGAACAGAACTAGAACAGAACTAGAACAGAACTAGAACAGAACTAGAACACAACTAGAACACTCCTAGAACACAACTAGAACACGACTAGAACACAACTAGAACAGAACTAGAACACAGCTTGAACAGAACTAGAACACAACTAAAACACAACTAGAGCACAACTAGAGCACAACTAGAGCACAACTAGAATACAACTTGAACACAACTAGAACAGAACTTGATTTGTATGAAATATGTTTCATGTTTTTCTTTTATTTACTTTAAAATCAAAAATATCGTTGGGTTATTCGCTTTATCCCAAATCTTTTTTTCGAAATTAACTTTCTGTGTAAATTAAAAATAAACTAAATTTTCTTTAATTTTTTTTGTTGTTATTTATTTTAAACTACATTTTTTTCCCAAAATATATAAGAGTTTTTTTTATTTGTGTCATTCCAGAGTTCCAACCGATGTTTGTTGTACGGACGCCTCCTACTTCATCTGTTTTGGTTTGCCATTTGTGTGACACATGTGGTGTCATGTGTGCGTGCGTAAATGTAAGTAAATGTTGTTGTAGCCATCAATTTAGGAAAATTTTTTTTAGTTTATTTTTTCCCAGTTTTCAAATTGTATGCAGTTCATTTTAGTCGTTTAAACTTTTAAATGATTTCATGATCTTTTTCGTTTTATTTTCATGTTTTTTTTTTTTTTTGATGAGTTTTAGTGTGTGTTTAATTTTTGCATGTCACTGGTTTTTTATAACCAAGTGTTAAATATGGCATGACATTTTTGTTTCTGTTACAGATTACAAACGGGAAGAAAAAAAGAAAAGAACAGCAACAAAACAACAAGGAGTTTTTTTTTGCAAAAATGTTGCACGCAACGTTTAAGAAATGTTGTAAATACAGGGAGTTAGAGTAGAGTTTTTTTGGCTTTATGAGTCAAATTAAAAGAAATGAAATCAGCAAAAATTTTGAATATTTTTTCAACATTATAGTCTCCCACTAGGGGAAAATTGTGTTCAAGTGGTAGAAATATTTTTGGCTAAAAGTTGTTATTAAAGTTGTAGAAAAAAATCTGATAAATAATCTAAGATAATGTTTGTCTGGCTGTCTACCTAAATGTCTAGCTGTGGCAGTTTTCTTAGAGGAATTTCTAAATATAAATTTGTTTTTGAAAATCTTTATGAAATTCTTTAAAAATTTTGGCATTTTACAGCAAAATCTTAGGAAAAGTTATAATATTATAACAAAAAGTTATAAAATTATAAAAAAGTTATAAAATTTTCAAAAAGTTATAAAAATTAAGAAATAAAACTCACTTCTTATAGCATTTCTATAGCTAAACCCTTTAAGACAATAATTTCAATTATATCTTGCTTTGTTAAACCATTTATCATCATTATAACTTAAAACTGTCATTATTTAGAGGATAAATTGCATATCTTTTCATAAAACTTCTATAAATGTCACAGCGATTTAAATGATCAATTAAATAACATGATTATAACTTGTTCTAAAGTCCGTTTAGATAACGACTGACTACATCTAGTTAGCAGGAGACATAAGTATCAAACCTAAACATTAACATAAGAAAATCTTTATATAGTAGTTATATCTGTCTTGTCATTCATTTTATTTAACTACATTTGACTTCTTGCTAAATTTATTACTCTTTCAATTCAATGTGATTTAAAGAAGTCACCTTTTTTTCTTTGCCTTCCTTATGCCAAGGCATCACATCACATCATCATATCATTGATTCTTAATATGACTAACATGTCTCCACACACATATCGTACTAGGTTTGCACTATGGCTTGGATACAGACCATACACCTACCAACTATTTAATGGGAGCGTTCATTTAGAAATAAATTTTTATAATAGTTGTTTAATTTTTTTAAAGGTAATATTTTTGTAGAATATTTCTAAGCGAAAAGTATTCAGAGGAAAAGTATCTACTATAAATCCCTTGTCTTTTACATTTTCTCTACTACATCGTTACCCATACTTTGTAGCTTTAAGTTAGGAAGCAACAAAAAAAAGGGTTATTTCCAGTGTATCAGTTTATAAATAAAATCATTGACATTTTTGCCTTTTTTTTTGTAATTTTTTCTCTTCTTTCATTCTTTGTTTAGTGCTAGTATATTAGGGTTTCGATTGCTTTGGTAGAATATGTTGATTAAAGTTGATATGCCGCATGAGTTGATTTTCTGACACAAACTCGTAAAGAAAACAAGAGCTAAAAACACACACACTGAAAAGCTTTAGGAAAATTGTTAACTAAAGTGAAAATACACAGAGAAAAACTTTAGGAGTTGTTATAGTTGTACTCTAGTTGTGTTCTATTCTAATTTTGTGCTAGTTCTGTTTTACCTCAGTTCTGTTCTGTTTTAGTTCTGTTCTAGTTTGTTCTAGTTCTGTTCTAGTTCTGTTCTAGTTCTGTTCTAGTTCTGTTCTAGTTCTGTTCTAGTTCTGTTCTAGTTCTGTTCTAGTTCTGTTCTAGTTCTGTTCTAGTTCTGTTCTAGTTCTGTTCTAGTTCTGTTCTTGTTCTTGTTATTGTTCTTGTTCTTGTTCTTGTTCTTGTTCTTGTTCTTGTTCTGTTCTTGTTCTTGTTCTGTTCTTGTTTTTGTTCTAGTTCTCTTCTAATTCTCTTCTAGTTCTGTTCTTGTTCTGTTCTATTTCTGTTCTAGTTCTGTCCTAGTTCTGTTCTAGTGCTTTTCTAGTTCTGTTCTAGTACACTTTTATCAAATTATTTCAGTGTATTTAAACCAAACTCTCGTCACATATTCGATATTTCACAAATAAGTATTTTTGCCCTTCTCTACTCTACCTTCTAACTTATTTACTATTCAAAGACAGACAGACAGTCCTACAAAAGATTTGTATTGTTAGGTATTGTTATGCATTCACATGGAAAATTTTTGTTGCATTTACAATTTGCTATAATATGTAGGTATGTATGTTTGTCTGTATGATAAACTCTTAACAAAAATCTCCTTATATTCAGACAGATACACGTACCTAAACGAATTGTTGCCAGCAACTAGCAGGACAGACAGACCAGATATACTTCAATATATACTATGTTTGAAAATATTTGTAACTCTGCTTGATATTAAAACTGATGTTTGTTATACTTGTAACTACTGTTGATGATGTTTCATTCTTTTCTTTAACATTAGCAACAACAAGAGATAAAAGAATTGGTTTTATATTTATTTGGTAACAATGATATCTCTGCATAATTTGTTAAACTCAATGAAGTCAACCTTCTTTTTTTTCTGCTGTACGCTTCCTCGATTTAGAAACTTTTATTGTACTTTTTGTTATATAAAGAGTAGATTTGTATACAAAATCGTTTTAAATGTGATGAAAATTTACATACACACTTGAATACAAACCATCGTATGTTATATGTTATATGTAAAATGTACTTGCAACATTCATGTAAGTAAATTTATTTATGTTGAATTTTTGTAGATCAAATGATTTAACAAGAGTCTCTTAATAAATGATTATATCGTAATATATTGGTTTCGTATGACTGACTGACGAAATCATATCCTTTGGCTGACTTAATGGTTGACTAGCTGGTTTGGTTGGGAATACTTGTTATATTCAGTTGAGTGTCTTGTCTTTTATCTATTAGGTTTTCATAATATGTATGTATAAATAGTTCATATATAAAAACAATTTCCCTAATATTCATCTATCATTATAGTACATACACACATCTATACATATTTCCATAGCCATCTATATAAACTTTATTTAAAATCATTAGATATTTATTGAATTTTGAATATGTTGCAAAATTAATGAGATACATACATAAGTTCATATAGATTTCTATTATATTCCATTCATAATCTTCAAGTAAACTTTTGTTATTCAAGTGAATAATTTCAATATATAATAGGATTATTTGAGAATATAATATTTCCATTTATACGGTTAGATTTAAATTTTCTATTAAATCGATGGTTGTTAATTGTACAAAATATGTAAATACTATTATTAATAAGATTTAAAATATATTGTTAGGAACCATTAGACAAAAATTAATATATAGAAAATTAATTATTTTATAGAAATAAGTAATAGAACTGTTTAATTAGAGTTTAACTTGTTTTATTTAAGATCTACTTATATAAATTTGAATAAAAACAAATTTGATAAATAATATAACAAATTAATTTATTTCGGCAAAAGAAGTAAAATACTAAACAACTAGCAACAGCAAATTAATGACAACATAACTAGAACAAGAACTGAACTAGAACTGAACTAGAACTGAACTAGAACTGAACTAGAACTGAACTAGAACTGAACTAGAACTGAACTAGAACTGAACTAGAACTGAACTAGAACTGAACTAGAACTGAACTAGAACTGAACTAGAACTGAACTAAAACTGAACTAGAAATGAACTAAAACTACACTAAAATAGAACTGAACTACAACAGAACTAGAATTCTGAAATCTTTAATAAATTTTCAAAAAGTTTCGTTATTATAAAACCATTTTGAGCCTATAGAGCTTTTGAGAAAGTTTACAGCTTTAAAAATTTCCCAATTGCTTTTTTTTTTGGTTAAATATTTATTATATTAAATCATAAATAACTTTTTTTGAATTACTGGTAATATATAGCGCGTTATAACTCTTCGTTAGTCTCATGTTTCTTTAGTTTTTTTACCTCAAATGGGGATTACAATAACTAAAAATAATAAAACGAAACATCACCCCATAAAAATGTCAATAGTTAAATGGATACTACAAAAAAAGGCATTACATTAAAATGCAACTTGCTGTTTTCTTGCTGAAGTTTTTTTCCTTTGTAAGAAGTTATATTTTTTTGCATAAAACCGCCAACCGTGTAAAAGCCATTAAAAAACCATAAGAGCAATGTTTAAAGTTGTAGAGGCTTAAGGAAAGGTGACGAGGGTGGATGTTTAGAGAAAAGATATGAAAGAAGAAATAATTTTAAAGCAGGAAAGTGGCGTGAAAGCTTTTGCTTGGTGATGTAAAAGGAAAAGCTTTTTTTGGGGTAGTATTTACTTAAAAATACAATATTTTGATTAAGCACAACTTAAGAAAGAGCTTTCATGTTTAGCTGGTTAGTTTGCTAACAGCTGGAAATTATTTATATTTTAAACTTTTCTCTCAACCCTCGTTACTGCAGAGAGTTGCATTATATATTGCAAGTTTCCAGATAAAGTTTTTTTCTTCCTGTTAAAATACCCTCCTGCTGTTAGCAAAATTATACAAAGAATAAAGTCTTCCTGGCATTTTCTTTTAAGCAGTTACACTTGGAGCTTAAATTCAGACAAGCGAAATAGAAGCTTTTGCTGTTGCTGTTGTTGGAGCTGCTTACCAGGGCATATTTATAACTTCACAAAATAGTTAATGACAATTAAACATAAGATCATATTTTAACACGAAAAAAATATAGTTAAAATGAGAGAAAAAAATGATTTTAAAAAACTCTTGGGGGGAGAGGGGTAGGGGGTACTAAAACCAAAAAAAGTGGTAAATAGTTAAGAGAATTGATAAAGCTGTTTAATGAAGATAGTAGAGCTAGATGGAGGATAGACTTACCTATATCGAATCCATGTGTATGTGTAGATTGATACAGCACTATGCTTATAAGGGTCAAAAGCTGATAGGAAAGGCACTGGCGGGAGAACATATTGCAGGTGGTAGTTAAGGTGAGTCGTTGTATTGATGTTGATGATAAAGATTTTGTTTTAGCCATAATTATAAATTTTGTTTTGTTTATTTTTTTGAGTTAGCAGGCAGTGGTTTTCTTGTTTTTTGTTTATCTCTAGTTGTTACGTTTAAACAAATAGCAGGAGATCTAAAAATAAAAGATAAAATTATTTAAAATTAATTTCTTAAAGTATCATAATAAATGTTTAATAATTAGTGAAACAAATAAAGTCTTAAAATTTTAATAACAAAGTTATTTGTTGCAACTACAGAAGCTCTTTATTAATGCCTGCCTCCTGTGGTGTAAAGCTACAACTTTATTTGTAATTTCTTAAAAAAAGAGAATTTTATCATCTCCACAAAATAAAAGAAACATAAACAGATAATTGCAATTTATGAGAGATTTAACTACAGCATAATAATCAAACTTCTAAAAATATACAAAAAAGAAAAAACAAAATATATGACAACTGTTAAAAAAATTATTTAAATTTCTTTATAAAACTTCAAACACAAAAAACAAAAAAACCTGCAATGTCATGTACTGACAGCTGTCAAAATAGTTAAGTTTTTTTTCCTACTTATTCTCTCTTTTTAACCAAACAGACATTTTAGACATTATTTTCATAACAAACCCTCTACGTAAAAACAAAAAAAATCTTGGCAAAAACCAACTCAAAACGTAAAAACATCATCATCGTTCAGTCACTCAGTCATTCTTTACAAATATATGTAAAATAAAAGTTAGTACTTAAAAATATTTTTTCAAGTTCCTTACCTCTCCTCTAGCAAAAACAAGAAAATGTTCATAACGTACAATTTCATTAATTCATTAAAATGTCAAAGTGATATGAAATGTCATGTTTATTCAATTTAGAAGACAAACAATTGACACGTTTATATGAAATAATTCTTAAGATTTCATTTATACTTTAACACATGAAAAGAAGAATAATAGATGAAAAAATAGCAAACCCTATGGAATAGATCAAATGTTAATGGAATTTAATGTAAAAATGTTAAAGTTGAAGGTAAAACTATTAAAAACTTAAAAAAAGCTGCTTAATGGCAAAAAAGCTTTTAAGCTAGAACAGAACTAGAACAGAACTGGAACAGAACCAGAACAGAACTAGAACAGATCTAGAACAGAACTAGAACAGAACTAGAACAGAACTAGAACAGAACTAGAACAGAACTAGAACAGAACTAGAACAGAACTAGAACAGAACTAGAACAGAACTAGAACAGAACTAGAACAGAACTAGAACAGAACTAGAACAGAACTAGAACAGAACTAGAACAGAACTAGAACAGAACTAGAACAGAACCAGAACAGAACTAGAACATAACTAGAACAGAACAAGAACAGAACTATAACAGAACTATAACAGAACTATAAGAGAACTAGAACAGAACTAGAACAGAATTAGAACAGAACTAGAACAGAACTAGAACAGAACTAGAACAGAACTAGAACAGAACTAGAACAGAACTAGAACAGAACTGAACTAGAACAGAACTAGAACAGAACTAGAACAGAACTAGAACAGAACTAGAACAGAACTAGAACAGAACTAGAACAGAACTAGAACAGAACTAGAACAGAACTAGAACAGAACTAGAACAGAACTAGAACAGAACCAGAACAGAACTAGAACAGAACTAGAACAGAACTAGAACAGAACTATAACAGAACTAGAACAGAACTATAACAGAACTAGAACAAAGAACAGAACTAGAACAGAACTAGAACAGAACTAGAACAGAACTAGAACAGAACTAGAACAGAACTAGAACAGAACTAGAACAGAACTAGAACAGAACTAGAACAGAACTAGAACAGAACTAGAACAGAACTAGAACAGAACTAGAACAGAACTAGAACAGAACTAGAACAGAACTAGAACAGAACTAGAACAGAACTAGAACAGAACTAGAACAGAACTAGAACAGAACTAGAACAGAACTAGAACAGAACTAGAACAGAACTAGAACAGAACTAGAACAGAACTAGAACAGAACTAGAACAGAACTAAAACAGAACAAAAACAGAACTAGAACAGAACTAAAACAGAACTAAAACAGAACTACAACAGAACTAGAACAGAACAGAACTAGAACAGGACTAGAACAGAACTAAAACAGAACTAGAACACAACTAGAACACAACTAGAACAGAACTATAACAGAACTAGAACAGAACTAGAACAGAACTAAAACAGAACTAGAACAGAACTAGAACAGAACTAGAACAGAACTAGAACAGAACTAGAACAGAACTAGAACAGAACTAGAACAGAACTAGAACAGAACTAGAACAGAACTAGAACAGAACTAGAACAGAACTAGAACAGAACTAGAACAGAACTAGAACAGAACTAGAACAGAACTAGAACAGAACTAGAACAGAACTAGAACAGAACTAGAACAGAACTAGAACAGAACTAGAACAGAACTAGAACAGAACTAGAACAGAACTAGAACAGAACTAGAACAGAACTAGAACTGATCTACTATTAAACTAGCAGTAAAACAATTTAAACTAAATTAAAAAATACTTTAATATCAAGGATATTGCAGTATTTTCTAAACCTCTTTACACAACCTTTAACCTTTTAGCTGTTAAATTCTTATATATATTTTCCGTTAGCTGAAGCAGCAAATTTTCTTTAAAACATTTCATTAAATTCATATAAAAATCCTATAAATTGTATTAAATTTATTTTTGCTTTCCTTAGCAGCCAACAGCACATTGTTATTTAAAACGTTTTAAACACTTATTTTATGCTGCTGTTGTTATTTTATACTTAAGATATTTGCTACCATCATACATGTATGTAGTATACTACTAACATACACATACATATGTATGTATGAATTATATTCAATAGCAGTGATGGGCAATGTACATATGTTGCAAGTAGACAAAATTATGTTTACTTTCACATAGAGCTTGAAAATTGTATGAGCATGTTTTATATTAGTTGTAACCTATTTCAGTTTTTTGAAATATGGCCCATCACTGTTTTATATTAAATTTCCTAATATGTTGTTTTTTTATTTTAATAATTTTTTTTACTTTTTATATTCCTGCTATAAGTTGGAAGTGAAAAAATAGGTTAAATTAATAATGACACCCGGGCTGTTTTAATGTAGAAGGAAAAAAATGACAGAAAGAAAACTGTGGAGGAGAGCTACTAAGGCTGCAACTCCTACTTCTGGCTATAGAACAATAGCAATTACTTGGCAACATATACATACATATATATTTAGCAGAAAAAGAAGAAGCAGTAGAAATTGTCTTTAGAGTGCTGTTGGTTATATTGAAACCTAACGCCTTTTCTTTATTAAATACCATATACCCTCTAAACATTATATGATAGGGTATACATATACATATACATCCATAAAGATAACCCAGTTAGCATTTTTTGAAATTTTGAATCATATTCGAGTCATTTATGACTCTTTTGCAAGATTAAAATGATCATATTTGCTTTCATTTTCTGATCATAAATGATATATTCGTTGGGAGAAAATGGTACCCTACCAGCGTCTCTTCTAAATGAGTCATTTATGAGCTCCCCTTTCTGTCCAATTTTTTAATATTTTTTGAGTCATTAATTAACCAAATAACTGCTCGTTTTTGAGTTATTTGCGAGTCTTTTCTGAGCTCCATTACTAATCAGTTTCGTATCATTTTTGAATCATTTTTGAATCGTTTTTAAAGGTTTAAGTGTTGCTATTTCATTACAAACAAAAATAATTACATAAAGAACAATTTTAGATCTTCCAACTGTTTGAAATATGATCACAAACTAAGTTTTTAAAATTATCATAATTTAAACACCAAGATGATCAATTTATGATTGTTATACATTTTGTTATTGTTTTTCAAGTATTCAGTTTTCAATCATATATCGATATCATTTTCGAGTCCTTTTTTAAACACTCAACTTATTAAACACTTTTAGGACATCAAATGGAGTCAAAAACGATTCATTTTACTGATTAATCATCCAACAATCTTCCAAATGCTCGCTGGGAAATGTAGTATACATGCTGTAAGAGGTAGAAATGTATGTATATATGGTTAATATGTTGCTGTCTTTTGATCCTATATATAACACGCCAACGGCACTTGTACACTTTATATATTATTTCATTTCAATTTTTATTCTTTCGTTTTTTTTTTGTGTGAAACATTTTTGCTATTTTTTTATTTACCCAGGAGTTAGTTAAAGCAGAAATTAATGTTATAAATGTATGAATAAAAATGAAGCAAAGCAATAATGCCGCCACCTTTTTGTTCTGCAACTAGCTTTAAAGAACCTAAAAAAATTATATAAAAAATGAATGAAAGCCTTGCAAAAATAGCACTAAAACAAAAACTATTCCCTATTATAACAAGATGTATAAAATGCATACATGACTTTGTGGTAACTACACTCTCTTTGCAAACTTGTATAAAATTTTCCAGTTTTTTTTTTTTTTTTTTTTGTTTAAATGCTTGCTAAATACCACAAACTCATATTACAAAGTCTTAGAACCTATAACCAAGCAAAACTCTATTTTAGTTTTGTTTTACCAGACTAAAAAAAAGGCCTTTTAGCTAGAACCTATATCTATATGGCTTTGGTTGCTTTTGGTGAATAGATAGTGTAAGTGGTAGTGGTAGTAAAGAAAAAACTTGTTAGTTTTAAGGCTTTTTTATAATGTTTGTCCAGTTTTAGTTAGTCCGTCCGTCCGTCCGTCCGTCTGTCCATCCTTCCATCAGCCTTTAAAACATAAGCCTCTTGGCTTATATTTGTTTTAATACAATTTTTCATCTACTCTCAAGGCTTGAAAAGAAAAATGAACATCATTCTGTGTATCATATTTTTGTTTTTTTGTTAAGGAAATACCCTACATTGAATCTGAAGAACTCTGCAGTTGTTTAGTTACTAAACAGAAAACAATAAAAACAGATTTACTGTTAAAAAAGCTTTTTTTCTTAGAAAAGTTTTTTCTCTAGAAAACTAATTTTTTTAAAGCCAATTTTCTTGAAAATGTTCTCTTCTAACCTTAAGTTTAAAAAGCTCTTTTTGTTTAAAAAGCTCTTTTTATTAAAAACGCTTTATTTTCTACGTTTTTTTTTCTTTTTTTGTAGAAAAGCAATTTTTGTGAAAAAGAGTTAAAAAGCTCTTTTTGTAATAAAGCTATTATTGTAATAAAGCTATTTTTGTAGAAAAACTCTTTCCGTAGAAAATAGAAGGTTCATAAAAAGCAATTTTTGTTAAAGAAAACTCTTTTGGTTAAAAAAGGAGTTTTTGCAAAAAAAAACTGTTATTTTTAAAAAAAAAGCTCTTTTTGTATAAAAGCCTATTTTAAAGCACTCTTTTTGTAAAAATGCTAATTTTATAAAAAAAAAACAAAAAAGCTCTTTTCGTAAATATGGACATAGCTTTCCCCTTAAAAACTATTGATATTGATAAACTCTTTTTTGTTAAAAAAAAACTCTTTCTTTAAGAAAGCTTTTATATTAAAAAAAAGCTCATTTTCTTAAAAAAGCTTTTTTCGTTAGGATGGCCCTTATTAAAAAAAACTCTTTTTCTATAAAAAGCTCTTTCCCCAAAAAAAATGGTAAAAAGCTTATTTTGTTTAAAAAACTCTATTTGTAAAGAAAGCTCATTTTGTAAAACAGTTTTTTTTATTAAAAAAGCTTTGGGAAAACCCTGTTTTTGTAGAATAACTGACTTTTCAACAAAAGTTTTAAAAATTTTTTTTATCAGAAAAGCTCTTTTTGTCAAGGAAGCTTTTTTTTAAAGCTCATTTTATAAAACAGTTTTTTCAAAACAACTTTTTTTATAAACAAAAGCTCTTTTTATGAAAAAAGCTTTATATAAGCTAATTTTTATAAAATTTAAAAGCTTTTTTTTAAAGAACACCTTTAGTTATACAAAACAGAAGTGATTTAGTAATAAATCTGTAAGCAAATTGGTAAAAGCTTTCATATTGCGAAAGATACTTTTTTTCCATCAAAAAAAAGCTTTGAGTGTCAAAATAGTCGGTTTTGTAATAAAAATATTTTTTAAGTTTTTTTTTTTTTTTTTTTGTATAAAAGCTGTTTTTGATAGAAAGCTTTAAAAAAATTTTACTTGAAAGCTGTTTGTGTAAAGGTAAAACTTCTTTAGTATTAAAAATCTCTAGTTGTTAAATTATAAATAAAGCTGCTAAAAGCTAAAATGTATTTTTGCGAAAAAAGCTCCTTTTTGTTACTTTTCTTTTGTTAAATAAAAACTAATTAAGCTAGTAATCATAAGCAAAGAAGCTTTAGCAAAAAAGCTCTTTTTATATGAAATAAAGTAATTTTTGTGATTAAACTGTTATGCTTTGTAAAAATAAAAGCTCTTAAGCTGCATTGTGCTTTTATAACTTTTAGAGTTAATTTAAGTCGCTTTTGCTTCTTAACAAATATTTTCAATGCTTTAGAATGTTCCATTTTTTTTTCTTCTCATCTACATATATTTTGTAGCTTTTAATCACACTATGGGGTTTCTTTTAGCAGTTGCTTGTTTGCTATTAGGTTCCATTCTCCATGACTGTGTTTTTTTTAAAGGTGTAATGTGTCTAGTGTTTTCAGGCTATAGTTTTTCAATTTATATTTGCCACTTTTTGATAGATGTGTTTACCTGTTTCTCAACCAGCTGTACAATGTTTTCCATGGTTAACAGATATATTTAATAAAACACTTTACTAAAAGTCTAAGAAAAATATATAGAAAAAAACAAAGCCAATAAAGAAAAATATTCATTCATAAATTTTCTGTTAGCGGTATTTTTTTATTTTAAGTTAGTTAAAGCAATAGCTAAAAGTTAACGGTTTTGAAAAACTATTTGGTAGCAGAAAAAAAAGAAAATACAATTAACAGAAATAATTATTGGGAAAGACTAATTTAATACTTGAACAATTTCACATATTTTGTTTGAAGCCCCAGTTTGAGTCTGCTGTTAAATAAGAAAACAAAAAAAACCCACCTCTTTTCTCATTTAACATTAATAATATTCACTGTGAATAAAATAAATAACAACAAATTTAATTGATCAATTATGTTGTTGTCGTGGCTTTTAGTTGATGTACTCTTTTCTTTTTTTCACTTTAAATGAAAGCTTCTTTTTCGTTCTTTGTATGAAATGAAAAAAAATAAAAATTTCACATGACAATCATGTTGGAGGCAGTAAAAGCTTGTGGTGTATTAAAATGATGATGACAAGTGAATTAATAAATAAATAAAAAAAATGACAATTGTCTGTAAGTGGAACACAAAAGAAGATTGTAAACGATTTAAATTCAACAACAATTGTCGCATATTTAATAAAATAATTTTTCAAAAAAAAAAACACAACAACAAAGAATAAAAGACACCGATAAGTAAATTAAAGATGAATTTGTCTGAATGTATGATGTTTGTTGTTGTTGTTCTTAATAATTTGTCTAAAAAAATTTTAAAAAATTTACAAACAAAAAAACCTTTAAAGATTAGCAAATGCCCAAAAGCTTTATTTTATACAGAAAGCTTTTCTCATAAATTTTGCACAAACCCTTTAATTCATAGAAAAAAACTTTCTAGAAAAGGATTTTTTATAAAAAAACTTTATCCAAACAAAATTCTGTAAAAAAGCTTTATAAAAAGTTAGCTTTAAAAGCTTTTTTTTAAATAATAAACTCGATTTCAAAGACCTCGTTGCAAAAAGCTACATAATGTTAAAAAATCTATATTTCACGAAATAGAGCTTTTTGTTAAAAAAAAAAAAAAAACTTTAAGCTCGGAGCTTTATTTTAGTAAATGCTCTCTTCTAAAAAACTATATTTTACAAAATAGAGTTTAAACAAAAAAAACTTTAAGCTTAAAGCTTTATTTTATTAAAAGCTTTCCTCTAGAATATTAACTTCACAAAGAGTTTTACAAAACGATTTATTATATAAAAAAAATCACAAAAATAGCTTTTGTTTAAAATTGTTTTTTTTTACAGAAAAGCCTTAGACACGAAGTTTTATTTGGTTAAAAGCTCTATTTAGAATACTAACTTCTTAAAAAGCTTCACAAAAAAAAAACACTAAAAAAAGCTTTATACAAAATGCTTTACTTTTTAGAAAAAGTTGTAAAAAGTTGTGTTTTATGGAAATAAGTGTTCTACCAATGCTTTCATAAGTAAGCTTTTAAGCTTTATTACTTTAAACAGTTCGTTTTCCCAAAAGTTATATAACACTAAGAAAGCTTTTCTATAAAAAGTTTGATTTCTATACAAATTTTCATTAAAAATTCATAAAAATTTTCAAAAAGCTTTTAAGAAAAAAAAACTTCCTTTTCACAAAAATGTTCTCCTTAAAAGCTTTATGAACAGTAAAACTTTCAGAAATTTTACAGAAGTTTTTTTTTACTTTTTCTTTTAAAAGGCTTAATTTTACAAGAAAGACATATCTTCTAGAAAAGTTCAAAAAAGCTTTTATAAAACTGCTTTTTCAGCTTTATTTCGCAATAAAACTTTTTGTCTTTTTTTATAATATGTATTTAAAAACGTTTTTTTTAAAAGCTCTATTCATAAATAATGTTATTTCTTAAATCTTTTCAAAACTAATTTTTTTCTTTAAAGCTTTATCCTCAAAACAAAATTTGTTTCTAAAGGCTCTATTTCACATATACAGTTTATTCTAAAATATTACCACCATTAAAGCTATTTTCCGAAAATTTTTATGTTAGACTTAAAGCTCTTTCCAAAATCTTTTCACAACAGAGTTTTTGCTTTTCAAAATATATTTTTAATCTATTAAGCTTTTTATCTAAAAAACTATTTTTCATAAAACTCGCTTTTTTATAATATTTATTTGTAAATAAGCTTTTTTCTTACAAAATTAATTTCTTATTGTTAAAAGCTTTTAGCCTTATTGCAGCTTTTACAAAAAGTGTTTACTTTTAATAACATGTTTTGGTTTTGTTTGATTATGTTTTGTCAATTTATTTCTAGTTTGTGTTTATTTCCAAGTTCTAATTACTTGTTGCTTAAAAAAGCTTTTAACATAAGAAAAAGCTTTTGTTCAGTTTTTAATATTATTCTAGGGTTTTGATTTGTTCTTTTTGTAATCTTTAGCACAGGGGTTATTAAGACATCATCAAAATTAAAGCTTTTCTGATCTAAAAGTTGTTTTTAAGCAAAATTACTTAAAAATTTCTTCTCTCTCTCTCTCTCTGCAAGTTTAATTGTATGGCTTGTTATATCTTATCATATTTGGCTAAAAAGTTTTCTTCTTTTTTCCTCTTAAAACCCTCTTAAAACTCTTGGTGTCATGTGCCTTAAATTAACAACAATATAATACATCAGAAAATGTCTGAACCTTTAAATTTTCTTATTAAAGTTTCTAAAGCTTAACATAACAGACTTTATAATAAAAACTCATATATAACTTTGTTTTTAAATGTAAGAAAACATTTTGTAGATTTTTTTTTTTTTTTTTTTGTTTCTACCTACAGTCTATGAGTTTTTTTGGGGAAAAAAATTAAGATGAAAGTTTGGTTGAGGTTGCCATAAAAACCGGCGTCAAAAGTCTGCGTTTTTTCTTTTGGCCGGAAATAAGATATGGTTTTTGCAGAAAGGCCATAGAAGGGAAACTAGGATTTGTATGTTTTTGTATGGGAAATTTTTTGTTTTAGTTTTAGTAAAATGGCGGAAAAAAGTGTAAGTTTTTTGTTAAAGAAAATTGTTAAATAATGGTGGGAGCTTTTGAGAAAAAAAAAGCTCAAAAAAAGTTTAGTAAAATGGCGAAAAAAATTTAAGTTTTTTTAAGAAAATTGTTAAATAAAGGTGGGAGCTTTATGAGAAAGAAAGTGTCTATAGTTTAAGGCAAAGGCTGGCTTAAGAAAATGAAATGTTTTGTAAAGATAAAAAGCTGTTATGGGAGAGGATTTTTAAAAGAATTTTAAAAATTTCTAAAAATTTTATTTACAAAATGTTCAACAATCCTTTACTAATCCATTGTTTTTATAAACTTTTAAGGTAATTTTTATGTAAAAACCTTAATCGTTAATATGTGTTCATAATCTTTTAATCAAGCCGCTTAATTATTAAAAAAAAAATTGTTTAGGCGACACCTTATGACCATAAAATGCTTAACAAAAGCGTGCTGTTCAAAGAAATCTTAAAGAAAGTCTAAAAACTTTTAAATACTTATTACAATCATAATTTTTGAATATAAATTTTTAGAATTAATTAAAAACAAAACCCAAAAAAAAACAACTATTACTTTTAATTTCTTTCTTTAATTTTGGGTTAAATTAACCATTAATTACTAGCAATTACATACGTTTTTAAATAAAAACTACTCTATAAAGAAAGACAGACAGATGAACGGACGGATGGACGGACGGATGGACGGACGAAAAAAAACAAGACAGACAGACAGACAGAAAAAAATACTAAATGAAGTGTGACACCTGTGTGGGGGGCGCTTACACAACAAAATAAAATACATTTTAAATAGAAATTATCATTTACTTTTCTTTTTTTTAAATTTTAACCGACAAATAACAACAACCTTTTAATAAATTTAAAATTCCCTTCAAAAAAAGGTTTTAATACGTGTTTGCCTTTTACTTTTGGGTGTTCGCTGTTGTTTTAATTTTCAAAAAAAAAAAAAATACATGTAGAACTGTCGCCACTAATAACATTTGTTTGAAACAAAAGAGTGTGACACTTTTTTTGTTATTCTCTCTCCTTACGCTATTTACCAAACGTGCTAGGGATATTAAAGTTTAATCAACCGGAACTAATTGTGATCAAAAAAAATATATATATATATATATTCCTCTCAAACAAAAACTATTTCTACCAGTTCATGGATTATGAGTTCAGTGAAATGTAACTATAAGAGATTTTTCTAAATATGTATGAGAATATTGTAAAGGAAATAGGGATTAGATGGGTTTTTTTCAAGAGAGCTTTGTCGCCAGACATTTATATAGAAATATTATTCAGTAGATTAAATCTTAAAGTGAGGTCAAGTAGAACTATGAAAAGGTAGTCAGTCATTCATATAGGATCTAAAGTGTCATTTCAATATGAAGTCAATGACTTGAGAATTTTTTGTTAAGAAAGTTATGACAGTGAATTAAGAAAAAATGTCTTAATTAGAGGCTTAAAAAGGCTTGAATCCTGAATTAAGTTACAAGCATACAAAGGAAAACCTTATAAATGAAGAACTGAAGACGTAAACTAACGCTTACGTACTGAGGCAAACTACAATGTTGCGTTTGAAGAAGTTAAAGCTGAGTTTTGAAAAGGGTTTCATATACTATACTTTATCTAATAGTCATAATAAGGAAGACGTTCGAACTGAACAACTACGTCTTTAAATAATAACTACGTAGTGTAAAGAACTACAACATTGCGTTCAAAGAAAGTTATAGCAGAGCTATATAATTTTGAAAAGGATTTGATTTGACTTACATTATCTAATAGTCATAATAAGGAAGACGTTCCAGAACTACGTCTTAAGCTAATAACTACGTAGTGTAAAGAACTACAACATTGCGTTCGAAGAAAGTTGAAGTTAAGTTAAATAATTTTGAAAAGGATTTGATTTGACTAACAATATCTAATAGTCATACTAACAAAGACGTTCTAAGCAACGAACTACGTCTTAAGCTAATAACTACGTAGTGTAATGAAGTACGATGTTGCTGTCGAAGAAAGTTGAAGTTAATTTATATAGTTTTGAAAAGGATTTGTATTACATTATGGAATAGTCATAATAAAAAAAGTTCTAAGCAACGTAATGAGTCTTAAGCTAATAACTACGTAGTGTAAAGAACTACAACGTTACGTTCGAAGGGTTTAATTCAAATCTATATTTGTTTAGTTTGATTAGAATCTATATTATCTAATAGTTATTCTTTATTAACTAATTTGAATCTATATTATCTAAAAGTCATAATAACTATTAACTGTTTGTTTACTACGTGCTTTAACAACGTAGAACTTTGTATATCATATGAATACATAATGAACTAACTACTTGTTTGTATACCAGTAACGTAATTGTCTTAGAACTATCATGTTCTTGTTTATATGTAGTTTAATGTCCTAGTACTTTGTATTTTATATGATTACATCATTAACTAATTACTAGTTTGTATACTAGTGACGAAATTGTATTCTAACTACTACGTCATTATTTACTACGTAGTTTAAAGTCTTTAAACATGGTATTTTCTATGATTATTTCGCAGACTAACTATTAGTTTATAAAAGATCTCATAATAACGACTACGTTGTCTTATATTAACTATAATGTCATACACTTAAGACTACGTTATACTCTAACCTTGATTTACAACTATTCGTCATCTATAATCAATTCACTAACTAAGAACAACGTCATTGTCTAACGACAACATCATTGAGTAACAACTTTGTCATTTAACTACAACTTTGTCGTTAACGTAGTTGTTTAACAACATCTTAGTATGACATAAGAATAAATCTATATCCTATACTGATAATCAAACTTACTACGTCATATACTTAAGACTACGTTATAAACTAACGTTGGTTGAGAAACTTTTAGTCATTAAATCAGTACTTGCGGACAAACAACGAAGTCATTGGTTAACTTGAACAGCATTCAGTAACGACTACGTCATTGGACAACAACCATGTCTTTAACTAACGTTTTCGTAGTTGCTTAAGGGTTTTTTCTTATGACAACGAGTAAAAATAAGTATCTTTAAAACTATAGATATTACTACGTTGTATACTAAAGCCTACATTATATACTAAAGTTGATATACAACTATTACATCGACTGAGACAGCCATCGTCTAACAACAACGTAATGAACTATCAGCAACCTTTTTGCTAAGAAATTACGTAGTCAACTGACAACTTCGTAATTAAAATTAGTTTCGTAAGTTTTCTTCATATGCAAACAACTGCAACTATGTTATATACATGCTAATGATAACGTAGTTTCATAAGTAACAACAACGTCGTTCGATAAAGACTATCAGCAACCTTATTGCTAAGCAATTACGTAGTCAACTGATAACTTCGTAATTGATGTTAGTTTAGTAACATTTCTTCGTTTGACAAGGACTGCAATTAAGTTATAAACTTGCATAAGAATACTTAGTTTCATACGTAACTACTACGTCGTTTGATAAGGATTACGTAACTGTAATTAACTTATTGCTTAGTAATTAATGTCAGTTTACTAAAATTTCTTTGTTTGACAACAACTATAACTAATTTATATAAATGCAAATGATTACGTAGTTTCATACGTAACTACTAAGTCATTCAATTAATACTACATTACGTCATTATATTTAACTAAGAACTACAAAGAGTACTTTGTATATTAACGTATCTTTCATTACAAAAAAGCTGTTGTATAACAGTTTTGTATAGAGAAATGTCTGTGTATAACAGTTTTCTCCTTAAAAACAGCTTTGCATGATAATTTTCTTTAATTACGGAAAATTTTATATAAAAGTTACAATTTTTTTCTCAAAACATTCCAATTAACGCCTTTGTCTATTGTTAAAGCTTTGATTTAACATTTTCCTTTAATCATAATTGCCTTTTGCTTAATATTTCGCTTAAAGTAATTAGCTTATTGCAAGATTTTTTAAACAATTAAAATAAAAAAATTGTTGCTTTCTATTGTCATATAGAAATAATTATCACACACATACACACAGCTCAGGGTGTGGGCTCTCATAAGCGCTGTTAACTTCCCTTTTTTATTTGGTTTATAACAAATTAATAAGGAAATTAGCACTTAAATGTTTACTTAAGCAGAACATTTTAAAAATAAACAATATGTATGTAAAAGAACAAACCATTCATTCCATCATACAATTCTGTCAGTCATTTGTAGCAAAAAGAAATATGAATGCAGTCAAGCAGAAAAAGAACCAACTTCTTCATCATCTACTCCAACAACATAAAAGACCCGGACGTTCAACAAAAAAAAAAAGTAAGAAAAACAAAAGAAAACCAAATCCATAATGCATGTAATACTAATATGGGAAACAAAACAACAATTTAGTTTAATTAAAAAAAAGAAACAAAAAATTTTATTTTATTTATTTTTTGAAAAAATATGAAAGAAACCATCCCGCATATGATTGATTCCCAAACAAAAGGTTGACTTAAGAGTGGCACTTCACATGAAAGTTTGTATAATAAGAAATTATTATGTTGTTTTGTTTTCAGTTTTTTTGTTCGAATAAAAATAACAAATTTGTAACAAAAATTAAAAAAGCTAATGATGCCTGACTACTACACAGACATATATGTAGGAAAGTAAGGGTTTTTTTTGTTGCTTTTAAAAAATTTATGAAGCTTGAAATGTCGTTTTAAAATTAAGGCAGGGACCCAATAAGGAAGTTTTGTTTGCATATGAGTTTAGGGCATGTGACTTCAAATGAAATTGTAAAAAAAAACTATATTTTTAATGATTTTTATTTTCAGTCAAAAGGTATCTCTGTTGAACAGTTTTCTTTGAAAAGTTTTTGTATAACAGTTTTCTTTAGAAGATGGTATCTTTTTAATAACGTTTTCTATACAAAATCTTTGTTACAAAGTTTTTTACTTCAAAATTTTGCTTGTATAACAGTTTCCACTAAGAAGTGTATTCTGTATAACAGTTTTCTGCATGAAATTTTCTTTGTATAACAGTTTTCCAAAGCTTATAGTCTTTGTATAACAGTTTTTTATAGAAAAAATTCACTTTTATAACAGTTTAAACAAAAAATTTAGTTTATATAACACTTTCTAAGAGAAAAATGTCTTTGTATAACAGTTTTCACGAAGAAGTGTATTCTGTATAACAGTTTTATGCATAAAATTATCTTTGTATAACAGTTTTCCAAAGCTTATAGTCTTTGTATAACAGTTTTTCACAAAAAAAATTTACTTCTATAACAGTTTTAAACAAAAAATTGAGTTTATATAACACTTTCTAAGAGAAAAATGTCTTTGTATAACAGTTTTTACTAGGCAATTTTTTTTTTTTTGTATAAAAGTTTTCACATGAAATTTTTTTGTTATAACAATAGTCTTAAGAAAATTGTTTTAGTATTACCGTTAATAGAAAACGTAGCTTTGTATAACAGTTTTCTAAAGAAAAATGTCTTTATATAACAGTTTTTAACAAGAATTTAGTTTATATAACTCTTCCTTAGGGATAAATATCTTTGTATAATTGTTTCCAGTCTTTGCATAATAGTTTACTGCTAAAAATTTTCTTCTCTTTATAACAGTTTTCTGATAACAATTACATTTGAATGAATGAATCTTAAGAAAGGTTTTCTATAAGAAAATATCTCTGTACAATAACTATCTATAGGAAAGTGTCTTTGACAGTTCTCTTGGTGATTATTATAACAGTTTTCTTTAAAAAGTTGGTTAGTATAATAATTTTCTTTAAAATTCTTTCGTAGAACAGTTTTGTTTAGAAAAGTTTTCTGGTTTTTGTAGAGAAGTGATATTAAGTAAAAGTTTTCTATAGGAAAATGTCTTTGTACAACAATTGTCTTTAGAGTAGTGTATTTAACAGTTCTGTTGGTGGTTAGTATAACAGTTTTCTAGTCTTCTTAGAAGAGTTTTTAAAAAAAATTCAGGTTTTTGCAGAGAAGTGTTATTAAGTAAGAGTTTTCTATAGAAAAATTTTCTTTGTACAACAATCTTTAGGAAAGTTTTTTTTTAATTCTCTTTAGAGTCAAGACTTTATATGACAGTTTTCCTGTAGTACTATGACATCATATGAACATTTTCTAAAAAATAATCTGTTTATATAACAGTTTACTACAAAAACTTTTTTATGGGATAGTTCTGTTAAGAAAAGTTTTCAGTTTTATTTAGAAAAGAGAACAGACTTCTAAAGAAAAGTGTCTTTATGCAACAGAACAGTATAACAGTTTTTTCCCGTAAAAAAACGTAATTAAGTTTTTACCAAAAGATCAAAATGAAAAAAAAATTTTGAAAAATTAAAAAAAAAATATTAAAATTTTCTTTAAACACAATTTTAAATATTCATTAATTTACCTTAAATTAACATAACAAATTCACACTTAATTAAAAACAAAAAAAAAAATCTTTAAAATGCAAACAATTTCTCATCCATACTAATTAAACCCTTTTCACACGCCCTTATCTAAACAAAAAAATAGCCACTAAAGAACAAACATACACAGAGAGAAAAAAAGTGACAAACCCTTCAATACTCTATACTAATTTATGTTCATTTTTATATTTTTCAAAATTTATGCACTTTTTTCATCTACCACTTCTAGCTTTTAATTGCCTTAACATAATTACATGAAAAAAAAGAAAATAAAAACCGAAACCGAAAAAGAAGGGGGGAAAAATAAAAGCAGAATTTTATTTTCTTACAGAGTGCGAATGAGCCAAACATAAGCTGTAATAAATCATTACTTACTGCAACAGTGAATAGTCAGTTAGTTAGTCAGTATGTATGTTCGTTCTATTGTAATAAAATATAAAAAATTCACACAAATTGTAAGAACATGAAAAAAATAAGAAAAACTGAACTGTAAAACACTTGGTGCAATAACCATCAAATCAAAGTCTTTATTAGACTGAAGACCAGGGGTCGTATTTCTTTTTTTCTTTATACTTTCATATAAATTTTATATATAAAATGTCTTAAAGCAAAACGCTAATTAACTGCATAATGCATTCATAGTCCTATGGCTATATACAGCTTATTTTCTATCTCCCTCGCTCTTTCTCCCTTTCAGCTTTATGAATTAAACTACAAAGACTATAGTGGAGTTTTTAAAACATTTGCATAATTTTCTTGATTTTTTATGATTTTTCTATGAATTTTTCTCTTTTCGTTTTTTGTATACAGAGGAAGAACATTTTGGAGTGTTTATTTAAAATTCAATAATAATAAAATTATTTTTTTTCTTATTTAAATAGAAATTACTAATGTATGTAAGTGGCTATTCAATATGGATTGGAACGGAAATGAAACTATGTATAGAATAAAATGCGTTATATGTATAATGACAATAAAATTCATAGAATTATTAAGTAAAAGTGTCAAATAGTAGGTAGTGTTAGAAGCACTAGATTTTTTTAATTAAAAAGCTATTAAGTATGACAACAGTTGTTCAAGGGACAACATTGCAATGAAGTAGTAAAATAATTGATTCGAATGAATTAATAAAGTATGAACGAAAATTTGTTAATTATTTACATATCTAGTTTAAATTCGAACTCTTATTTAAGATCAACAATTAACTTCTGAAGCTAGTTAAGGCAAAGAGCTCTCCTTCTCAATCTCTCTCTCTCTTTTGCAACTTTCTTTCTCATCTCTTTCTTTGCTTTCTTGCCTATAGAAAAGGAAAGAGAAAGGAAGCTGGTTAAGTTAAAGAGCTTTTCTCCTCTCTCTCTCTCTTCGTTTTCTTCTCTTGCTTTGTTTTCTTGCCTATAGAAAAGGAAAGAGAACAACAAAGAGCTCTCCTTCTCAATCTCTCTCGCTCTCTTTTGCAACTATCTTTCACATCTCTTTCTTTGCTTTCTTGCCTATAGAAAAGGAAAGAGAAAGGAAGCTGGTTAAGGTAAAGAGATTTTCTCCTCTCTCTCTCTCTCTTGCAAACTTTTCTTTCTTTACTTTCAAGCCTATAGAAAAGGAAAAAGCTAAAACTCATTAAGCCAGCAAAAAGCAATGAGCTCTCAAATAAGCTGCTTTAAACGTTTTCCTTTTATTCGTACGTATGCTCACACATGTATAAAAAACAAACAAAATCAGTCAGAGAACAATTTCTTTTTGCTCTCTGCCTTTCGCTGTTTTAAATACATGAAAGAGAGCTCTCTGCCTATCAACGAATCAATTTCTCTTGTTGGATGTTCTATATAATAAAACAAACAAAATCAGTCAGAGAACAATTTTTGTTTGCTCTCTGCCTTTCACTGTTTTAAATACATGAAAGAGAGCTCTCTGCCTAACAACGAATCAATTTCTCTTGTTGAATGTTCTATATAATAAAACAAACAAAATCAGTCAGAGAACAATTTTTGTTTGCTCTCTGCCTTTCACTGTTTTAAATACATGAAAGAGAGCTCTCTGCCTATCAACGAAACAATTTCTCTGCTTGGATATTCTATAAGAAAACGATTTAAATTACCGCAAAATAAAATCACTTTTGTTATGGATTTATAACTAAAGCAACCTTGAACTATTTGGGATTAGATAAATTCTAAAAAAAAAAATTTTTTTGAAAGAATATTAAAAAAAGCTCAATAGCCACGTGTAGCGACAATTAGAATTACAATGAAACTAAAGTATTTATAAAACTAAATTAATTAAAATTCCATTAAAATCTTAACAAAATATAAAACATTTTCAATAACATAACAACAGCAGACAACAGAAACTCATAAATAATGTACATCGTTAAAAAAAAATCAAACATAAAAAAACAGAATTTGACAAAAAAAAAATAAAATCAATTTTTATATTTCTTTGTTTGTCACTAATGAACTCCAAATATAAATTTATTAGTTTTCCATAATAACAAAAAAACGAAACATTTTCAAATAAAAACCTCAAACCAGACCAAAACAAAAAAACTTAACAGACACAAAAACTCTACAGGTGTCTTTTTTTCATAAAACTCATATATTTCCAAAGAAATCTACCGAAAAAAACTAAATTTAATGAAATGTTAAAAGAAAAAAAAATTAAATAAAACTGATATTTTTTATATGACTGAAGATTTTTCTTTACTTGAGACACTCACTGATTATTTAAAAATCAAAATATATAAACTTTGTCACTAAAACATTTAAAACAGCATGTCAAAATATTTTGTAAGAATCCGTTTGACTAATTTAAGATTTGAATAGTTTTTTTTTCTATGATTTAGGGTGTAAATTGGAGTGGGATGTTTTGAAAAATATTGTAAAAATTTTACCACTTCAAAAGTTTTAGATCATTATAAACACAAAATATATATGTAGTACTAATGACATGGCGCCCGACGCTCTCTAGCAGAGTCATAAAAATTTATAATTTCTTTTTTCTAAAGATGACGTTAGTTCATTTTTCAGTAGTAATTAAAAAATGATTTTGTTTTTATATATAAAAATAGTGGGTTTTTAATTAATTAATTAAAGAAAAATTTAGATTTCACTTTAATTTAAGGGTTCCAATTTAAAAACCTTAAAATTATGCTAAATAGCATAAAATCTTTTGGCATCATCTGAAAAACACAATTATCCAATTCACAATCGATGTCGTATCATTGTAGAGTTGTATGTCATAAAATTTTTTAAATAAGAAATTTCAAAACAAAAACAAATCAATAATAAAACTAGTAAGAAGTTATAGTCGGGCAAGGCCGACCATTTAATACTCTACACCTGTATGCCAATAAAATGTGATTTAGTTTTCATAATAAAGCATTTAAGTTGAATTGTACTTTGCCTCAGATATACTTAAGCCATTTATTGTTTTATAAATTTTTGATGAAGGCTTTTTATAGGAACTAAGGTCAAATCAGGCCCTATAAGTATAAAGTTTATCAGGGTCATCAAGGCTAGTATAGAGATTGGTTTTACAGCTTTTTGTCGAGATACGAGTATATTAAACGTTAATATAAACTTAAAAGTTCTATTTGGCGTGTTCAGTTGTATTGGGGCTAGGTAAAATAATGGACCGATGTTAACCATTTTCAATAGGCTTCGTCTACAGTACCATAAAAGATCCTGTGCCAAATTTCATTGAATTATCTTCAAAATTGCGACCTGTAGTTTGATTATAAGGTTTACAAGCTCTATTCGGGGGTTCAAATGTATGGGGGTAGGTGAAATAATGGACCGTCTACAGTACCATACAAGATCATGTGCCATGAATCATGTCCTAGAATTATCTTCAAAATTGCGATCTGTAGTTTGATTACAAAGTTTACATGGACGGACGGACAGACGGAGGGACAGACGGACGAAACTCTTCTGAGAGATCTATTATGGTTTGTATAAACGATATATGATTTAAAGCTTTCATTGTTTCGGTTATAGATCAACAAAACTTTAGAGATTGTTGTTTTAATGATGTATGATTTACAGCTTTTGTTTTCTTGTTTAAACATGCATGAGTTCAAAGTTTAAGAACTTTTCTACCATCGTTTCTGTATGTTCTTTAAACGATGTATCATTTTTGAAAAGCCAACGATTTATGTTTAAGACATTTATTAGTTTGAAACTTTATGATTCTTGTGAAACATGTCCAATCCAACTTAAGATTCTATAGATTTAACGATACATTTCAAGCTTTATTTGTTTAAAGTTGTATAAGTTCGATCTCTTCTGAGAGATCCACCATTGCTGCTTAAACGATGTATGATTTTAAGCTTTCATGTTAGGTATGAAACGCTTACGATTCATGTTCGAAACAAATATGAGTTTGAAATATGTATGAGTTTGAAACATGTATAAGTTTGAATCTTTGTGATTTTTAAGAGAGTTGTTTGATTCAACTTAAGATTATGTGTGAGCATACGTACGAATAAAAGAAAAAGTACAAAGCAGCTCATTTGAGAGCTCATTGCGTTTCACTGTTTCAAACTTTCATTTTGTGTATGAAAGGTCTAAGAGTCATGTTTAAAACATGTATGCGTTTGAAACTTATTGATTCTAATGAGAGTTGTTTGATCTTGTTTAAAAGAGCTTTTAAAATATAATCAAACTGTCTCCATAAACATCCTTAATTGCCTCGTTTTTTTTTAAGAAATCCTTAAACATTTTTCCTTAAATTTGCTATTAAAACAAAACTCTCTCCCCTTATACCTTCTCCATATTTAAATTCCTTAAATTTTTTGTTATTTTTCTGATAAATGATGTTTTCAATGTCTTGCAACACATTCATTTATTTATTTTTTTTATTTTTTTTTTTTTTTTTGTTTCTGTCTGATAAGCAAAAATGTTTTAAATGACTACAACAAAATGTTATAACAAATTTATTTTCACAAAAAACTAAATACATTTTTGACACCTGGCGTATGGTGTCTGTTCAAGGAATAGAAAATTTTAAAAGGGAGTCAAAACTAAATTAAAGTCCATCATCACACCAACAGGAAAAAAGCAAAAAACGCACCAATCATTTAGCTTATTTTTTTTTTACACAAACGAAAAAAAATTGTATAAATTTTAAGGAAATGAAAAGTGTGTTTGTTGTTGTTGAAAAAGGAAAATAGTTACTGAATTCATTCAAAACATTTTAATGGCATTGAAAAATTACTTTGCATGTTTAACTTAATAGGGATTTTTTTCTTTTAAACACAATTTTGTTGTACAATTTGTGGGGAATATGAAAATTTAGTTCTTTCTTTTTTTTTTTTGGGTGTAAATTAGTAGCAAAAGGGAGACGTGAGGTTTAACTGTTGTTTGTTAGAATATTGATTTTTTTCTCCCCTCTTAAAGTTTACTTATAGTTTTAGACTTTAGTATAAAGTAAAGTAAACTTTTGTATTTTAGTTTTGTGTTTAATTTGCTTTGGAAATATTAAAATTAAATGAAGACTTTTTAAAACTAATTTTTATAAAATTTTATACTTGTCATTAACTAAAGCTAATTACTTGAACTAAAAATCTTAAACAAGTTTTAAAAACTGATTTTTTAGAATAAAAAACTTAAAAAAATTGAAAATTTTGGAAAAACTTAAATTTTAAAAGAATTTTGAGAAATTTTTTTATTTTAAAGTAAAATTTCTCAATAAGTTTTCACTAGATTCTTACAAAAGTTCTTATACAAAAAGCTAAAGTTCAAAAGCGGATTTTTGGAATAAAAAACTTCCAAAATTTTTAAATTTTTTGAAAAAATTTTCAATTTTTGGAAAATTTTTAAAATTTTTGAAAAAAATTTTTTTATTTCAAAGTGAATTTTCTCAATAAGTTTTCACTAGATTTTTACAAAACTTTTTATACAAAAAGCTAAAGAACTTATTATTCATTATTTTAACTTTAAACTGAATCCCTTGAAAACTTCCAATTTTAGAACAAAAAGAACAAAATGCAAGTTTAAATTTTTTTTTGAAAAATTCCTTTCTTTTGCAACTAATTTCGATTATTTTGTTAATTTCAATTAAATTTCTATTAAATTGCTTTAAAACTTTATATTTTTTAAGAAAAAAATGTCAAAATTTAAAAAAGAAAAAATTATTCCTGGAAAATTTTTTTTCAAAATTAAAGTTTTTTTTAAACTTAATTATCTCAATAAGTTTTCTTTTGCAACTAATTTCGATTATTTTGTTAATTTCAATTAAATTTCTATTAAATTGCTTTAAAACTTTATATTTTTTAAGAAAAAAATGTCAAAATTTAAAAAAAATGTCAAAATATACAAAATTTCTAATAAAAATAGTGAAAACTTTTGATTTTATAAAGAAAAATGTAAAATTTGCCAAAAAAAAAAAAAAAAAAATTATGCGAAAATTTGTAAATTTGAAACTAAACTCAATAACTCATTAATAAATTTAAATTAACTTTATTTTATTTTAAACTTTTTGTGTATTTTCTACAAATTTATAAAAATATAAAGAAAACTTATGTTTTTTTTTCAAAATTGTTGAATAAATGCAAAAATTTTTCTTTTATAATGTAGGTTAAGCAAACTCCATTTATTCGAGAAGTTTTTAAACGATTTAAGTAAAATTTTGTTTAGAAGTATTTGAAAGTCTTCTAAATAATTCTACAAAATTTTAAAGCAATTGATTAAGAATTAAGGATTTTACAAAGAAAATAATAAAACTAGTTAGAGAAAAGTACTAATTCTTATTTTGAAAAGTTTAAACTTTACAAAAAATTTTTACTATAAAATTACAATTTAACTCTAATTTACTATTTATAAACAAATTTCATAAAAAAAGAATATATTACAATTTAAGTTCCTTTTACTTTTACTTTTCCTTTTAACTGTGTTACAAACCTATTTTATACTTTCAAGTTCTTAACAAATTATCATAATTTGTAATATAATCTTTTTTTCAAGTTGTTTTACATTATTTGTTGTCTATCTGTTAAAAATTATTCTTTAACAATGTTTTTTTTCTATAATTTGTTTATTATTTATTACTTTAATGTTGAAAATATTTTTCTAAAACAAATGTCTAAATATTTTATACCAAAAAAACACAATATTTATAGACATGATTGAATAAATTCTCTGTATAAACAATAGATATAAAATAAAATTAATAATCAGAAGAAAATTTTTGTAAATCTTATAAACAATGTATTTTTTGAAGGATGAAATAAGAGCAAAAAAAATCTATAAATCAATTATGTTAAGAAAATGAAATTATGGGGGAAAAATTTATACAATTGTTGAAATATTTTAAGGGCAACAATATAAATTGTTTGGTAAATTATCTGCCATAAATTGTTCGTTTAAATTATAAACAATTTAAATATATAAATATATTATTGGAGGTTTTGGTTTAAAGAGGTAATAAAATTAAATTTGGGGAAAAAATGTAAGGCAACGATTAAGAATACTTAACATATTACGAATAAATATTGAATGCCACTAGAACTGAACAAGAATTGAACTAGAACTGAACTAGAACTAAACTACAACTACAACTGAATTAGAACTGAAGTACAACTGAAGTAGAACTGAACTAGATCTGAACTAGAACTGAATTAGATCTGAACTAGAACTGAATTAGAACTGAACTAGAACTGAACTAGAACTGAACTAGAACTGAACTAGCACTGAACTAGAACTGAACTGGAACTGAACTAGAACTGAACTAGAACTGAACTAGAACTGAACTAGAACTGAACTAGAACTGAACTAGAACTGAACTAGAACTGAACTAGAACTGAACTAGAACTGATATAGAATTGATGCAGAACTGATGTAGAACTGAATTAGAACTGAACTTGAACTGAACTAGAACTGAACCAGAACTAAACTAGAACTAAACTAGAACTGAACTAGAACTGGACTAGAACTGAACTAGAACTGAACTAGAACTGAACTAGAACTGAACTAGAACTGAACTAGAACTGAACTAGAACTGAACTAGAACTGAACTAGAACTGAACTAGAACTGAACTAGAACTGAACTAGAACTGAACTAGAACTGAACTAGAACTGAACTAGAACTGAACTAGAACTGAACTAGAACTGAACTAGAACTGAACTAGAACTGAACTGGAACTGAACTGGAACTGTACTAGAACTGAACTAGAACTGAACTAGAACTGAACTAGAACCGAACTAGAACTGAACTAGAACTGAACTAGAACTGAACTAGAACTGAAATAGAACTGAACTAGAACTGAACAAGAACTGAACTAGAACTGAACTAGAACTGAACTAGAACTGAACTAGAACTGAACAAGAACTTAACTAGAATTGATCTAGAAGTTAACTGAACTGAACTGTATACGTATGTATATATCTTTCTATCTGTCTATCTATCTATCTATCTATCTATCTATCTATCTATCTATCTATCTATCTATCTATCTATCTATTTATCTATCTATCTATCTATCTATCTATCTATCTATCTATCTATCTATCTATCTATCTATCTATCTATCTATCTATCTATCTATCTATCTATCTATCTATCTATCTATCTATCTATCTATCTATCTATCTATCTATCTATCTATCTATCTATCTATCTATCTATCTATCTATCTATCTATCTATCTATCTATCTATCTATCTATCTATCTATCTATCTATCTATCTATCTATCTGTATTTTGCTTTTACAACTGTTGGCTCCTTTTTATGTAATATGGAATTATGAAGTTTTTCCCTCTAATGGTTTTACACCAAAACCAACGAAAAAAAGTAAAAACTTAAGAGAAAATTATAGAATTTTTTCGCCTTTCAAGGCAGTTTTTTCGTGCTGTCTAATTTTACTTTTTGATAAAATGCCAAAAACATATTTGTTGGTATTACAAACACAAAAAAGTTAGAGTCGACGTGAATGCGAAGAAAAGTAAGTAAAAAAGGATGAGAGGAGATGCAAAAAGAAGATAAACCGAATTATAATGCGGTTTTTCATGCCACACGAAATGTTGAATATTTTGTTATAAGCCTTAAAGATATACTTTAATTTTTTATTATAGGTAAAGCCTTAAAGTAGGCAAAGTTATTTTTTAGTTATATACCTTATGTATACATATATAAATTAAAAATAAATATTATTTTTAACGCCTAAAGTACAGCCATGAAAGCTATAAATAAATGGAGAAAAAAAAGAAATAAAAATGTATAAGCTTTTAAAATTTCATTTTTAATTATAACCTCAAACTATAATATTTAAGATTTATGTATTTCATGAATAATAAATTAAATAATATTGTTAATTATATCATTGTAAATTTATAGACGAAATGGCTAAAAAGTAATAAGAAAAAATTAAACAAGTTGTTTTTTAAAGAAAAATATTTAAGTATACTTTTAGGAGGAACGAAATACAAATAAAACTATAAAATTTTTTTAGGTCTTCAATATGTTAGTTGTGCTTATTTCTTTTTGATACAATTGTTAGATCCTTAATTCTTCAAACGAATTTTCAAAAATTACTTTTATTATTTATTTAGTTTTTCTTATAAACAATAAAAATTTCTATAGCATATTTTACAGTGCTGCTTGTTTTTTTAAGTATGGAATAGTATTGCCTAGTTTAAGGATGTGCAAGAGTTAGTATATGTAGTATGTGAAAAATCCAAAGCAACTAAAGAAAACATGATGAACATGAAAAGAAATGAATGCCATTCATTCAATTGTTTGCGAATGCCAGAAATCATGTTGTCATCTTTTCTAAGGAGAACGAGAAATTGAACTGTTTGTGTCACGTTTTCTTTGACTAATAAAAATTTGTTTGTTCGTTTTTGGTTGTTCTTGTTTTATATTTATTTATTCTTTAAGTATTTTTCTATTTTATTTTATTTAGAGCAAAGAATTTTTAGTATTTCTTTGTGACTCTGTATTTGACAGTATTATTTCTTTATGTTTTTACACAAAGTATGTATTGGACTGTCAATGATAAATAAAAAAATAAGACGACTTAAGTACATATTTTCATCGAATTGCTGTGAACAAATAAAAAGGGACAGTAGAAGGAAGAGGATCCTTAAATATTTGTCAAAATGATGCGAACGTGTATTTTAGAAATATTACTCTAAAATGCATAAAAAAAATGCTAAAAGTTTTTATTCATAAATAACACTTTCCATTATTATGTTCTGGTTTTCTTCCTTTTCATTCAGTTAGTTGATTTAGGGAACTTTGACGTGATGTAATTTTGGATTTTATATTTTTCATCGAATAGCCAAATGGGAAAAATATTTAAATTTCTAAAACTGTAATCCAATTTGAAATTTTATCGCTTCGGCTTTGTTTATTGAATCAGAATTTTTTCCATTAACAATTTTTGAAAATAAGTTTGTTAAAATTATTTTGTAGAAACCTCTAAATATGTATTTCATGGACCTAAAAATGGAGCCCTGTATTAGATATATATTTTTTAATTTTTATCCTTTTTTAAAGTTGACATTATTTTAAGCTAATTTTTCGAAGTAAACTTGTTCAAATCACATTTTGCAAATCAATATATAATTGGCTCCATGAATCTGACATATAGATATTAGAATTGTGATAATATTGTAATTGTCTGTTTCAGAATTGTCAATTTAATAAAAACTTTCCACTTTTACTTTTTCTCTGCATAACTATGTAATTGCAACAAATAACTTACAAATACCTTGAAATCTTTCTATACCTCTTCAATGTTCTTTAAGTCCTTTAAATTTTATTTATTGTCGAAGTAGTAGTTGTTGTTGAAATTCTTGAAATTTAGTAAATAAAAACAGAAATTACTTCAACTATAATCAAGAGAAAGAAGTATATAAGTATCTGCATAAATAAGTATAAAAATTTAGCATTGAATATCATAAAGAATACCCTGACTTTGATTAAAATTGATATAGATTTTCTTTTAGACAAGTATGCAAGTACATTTTCATTACATATGTATGTATGCATTCATGTAGATTACATTTGAAATGTATGAATGTCAATAAACATCCTAAGTAGTTATGCAAACAGTTAAGAGTAAAATTTTATAGATTTAAAATAAAAATTTTTCTAAGGAAAAGTTCTTTGTAATAGATTTCATTTTATATACATTCACATACATCATTTTATAAACCACAATCTATCTATCTATCTATCTATCTATCTATCTATCTATCTATCTATCTATCTATCTATCTATCTATCTATCTATCTATCTATCTATCTATCTATCTATCTAT